>NC_041383.1:196925026-196959001 GCF_002162155.2 Triticum dicoccoides
TCTATCCATGCCTCTCTCGAATACGTAATACACACACATACCTCTCTAGGCCCCGCCGAATGCATCAACTACACATTCACAAATGTTACATCACGTACCCCATTGGTCTAAAAAGCCATCTCTTCACGTTTATTTCGCATACAACATTCCTTTTGAATAAAGTGTGGCCAAAAAATTATTTTAGAGTTTCTACATATATACAACATTACAAAGTTATATGGAGGAGTACGAACGCTAATTTGCATTGCATGGTGCCCACAATGATATTTATTTCGCACTGTGAATTTGTATATTTTTATAATATACACAAAGTTAGTCATAATAAAGAGAAATGAAGAGCATCTCTCTCTCCATCGCATACCCCCCCTATACGCCCCTTTCACGTATGCACACAAAACTATCTCCAGGTCCTCTAAAAGTAAGCCCCTAGAAAATTCACGCATGTTTCATCTTTCTCTCGCGATATATGCAATGACGATCATTGTATTTGAAGCGAAAGCACGATACGTACATTGACTTCAGAATCCACTCATTACGGTCACCATTTACGTTTAGTGGTTATTATACAGTCACGGGCTCACTGTACAACTCTGTATTTTCTCATGACATGACTAGTTGACCAGTTAAACGCTCCACGTGGCACCTCTAGTGTTGCATCACATTATCTCACTACCATCATGCCCACCTGTCAACTTGTATCTACTCTACATCTACACTCTTATAAAATACATAAAATACACTCTTATAAAAAACAAAGTTGGTGATGATAGTGTGCCTGCCATCCTGCAATATAGGCCGTCCGATTTATATCTGACAGATAGGAAAAAAACTATGGCAATTTTGCAAAAAGGTACCCACACACCTCTCCACATTTGCAAATAAGGCCTTCCCTCGTTCATCCTTTTCTCTCACAAGATAAACAAGTCATACAAATGCATCTTGATGTTACGTGCAACGCACGGGCATCTTGCTAGTAAGAATGGAAACAAACGAAAAAAAATATTTGGACGGTGCTTCGAAGTCATGACCGCGGGCACAGCGGACAAGGTGGCCTTGTATTGGTATGCTGAGCCGTCTGTTTTTACACACAGGAGCTGGTGTGGTGATTATACACACACGCACGCATGCACACGAACTGCATCCATGCAACACTCACACAAACACATGCACCCACGCACGCACGCAACACTCACACGTACACATGCAGCCATGCATGCACGCAACACTCACACGCACACACACACGCATGCATGCACACACCAGTACACCACACGACCAACACACACTCTCACACTCAAGTGCTCAACCTACACGTGCATGCGCACACATCAGGCCCTGACAGACACATACACAACCAGGTGATTCCTGCGCACGAGTTGGAGCCTTGTCGCGCCTGCGTAAATTTGTGTTTATCTGACCTTTTCCCTATGCGAACTGACAGGTGGGACCCACAAGGAACATGGTTGTCGGTGTCAAAACTGGCGGATCTCGGGTAGGGGGTCCCGAACTGTGCGTCTAGGCGGATGGTAACAGGAGACAAGGGACACGATGTTTTACCCAGGTTCAGGCCCTCTTGATGGAGGTAAAACCCTACGTCCTGCTTGATTAATATTGATGATGTGTATTACAAGAGTGGATCTACCACGAGATCAAGGAGGCTAAACCCTAGAAGCTAGCCTATGGTATGATTGTTGTAATGGATGTTGTGTCCTACGGACTAAAGCCCTCCGGTTTATATAGGCACCGGAGAGGGCTAGGGTTACACAGAGTCGGTTACAATGGTAGGAGATCTACATATCCGTATCGCCAAGCTTGCCTTCCACGCCAAGGAAAGTCCCATCCGGACTCGGGACGGAGTCTTCAATCTTGTATCTTCGTAGTCTTGGAGTCCGGCGGATGATGATAGTCCGGCTGTCCGGACACCCCCTAGTCCAGGACTCCCTCAGTAGCCCCTGAACCTGGCTTCAATGATGATGAGTCCGGCGCGCATAATGTTCGGCATTGCAAGGCGGGTTCCTCCTTTGAATAATCCAGAGAAGATTGTGAACACCAAGATAGTGTCCGGCTCTGCAAAATAAATTCCATGTTCCACCGTAGAGAGAATAATATACACACAAGTTCAATCTGCTGACGTATTTTGCGGCATGACGTTACACCACTACCAAGCCTTTACTTGAATAATTTTTATTATACCGCCTCAGCGCGTTTAGCGAAGCGGTTTCCTTGGCACGTCTTGTCGAAGCAGAGATCGTGTTCCCCTTATTCTGAGATTCTCATCAATACGGACGTGGGTAACCCAACCACGCCATTGATGGTGGCGCTTGGGAGATAAGCGAGTTTTACCAGGTCGGTGGGGACGTATAGTCTCAGTCCGCCTATATATAAGGGGATAAGGATCCGCCTTTTTACCTACGCCTTCTTCCTCCTTTGCTTATCCATCTCCGTGCACTCGAGCTCCAGCGCCCAAGTTCGTGCATCTCATCTCAACCTTCTCCGACCATGTCCGGAGCGGGAGGTAAATGGTTGGCCTCCACCGTTAAGGAGGAGCACATCGCCAAACTGTGCAGCGCCGGATACCTTTCCGGCGACATCGCGCACCGGCTGCCCAACAAGGGGCAGCTCATCCCCACTCCCAGGCCCCATGAGAGGGTCGTATTTCTCCCCCACTTCCTCCACGGACTGGGATTTCCACTTCACCCCTTTGTCCGGGGGCTCATGTTCTACTACGGCCTAGATTTCCATGATCTGGCGCCGAACTTCATCCTCAACATCTCAGCGTTTATCGTCGTGTGCGAGGCCTTCCTCTGCATCCAGCCCCACTTCGGCTTGTGGCTCAAGACCTTGAATGTCAAGCCGAAGGTAGTGAAGGGCACGCAGGCGGAGTGCGGAGGCACCATGTTGGGCAAGATGCCCAACGTCCTCTGGTTCAAGGGGGCCTTCGTGGAGTCCGTCAAGGGGTGGCAGTCGGGGTGGTTCTACATCACCGAGCCGCGCGACCCTAAGTGGGCGGTGGCCCCCGAGTTCAGATCTGGTATCCCTGTGCAGCTCACCTCCTGGAAAGAGAAGGGCTTGCTATGGGGTAGTTCGAAGGAGCTGACGGGACTCCAAGCCTGTATCTAGAAGCTGGTGAACAAGAAGCTCAGGCTAGTTAATGTGGTCCAAGTCATGCTCGTCCGCCGGATTCTCCCATGCCAAGAACGGGCATTCAACCTGTGGGAGTTTGATCCGGCACAGCACCAGGCGTTGAGCGGGCTCTTCGACACGACGTACGAAGGCGCCTGGAGGGTGCTGTTTAAGGGCGTCGAAGCCCCCCGCATCCGCGACGGAAGATCGCGGATTTCACTCGCAGCGTCCAGCTGACGAGGTAAGTGATTCTACCCCTTTACGGGACACTTGTTGTTAATAGTTCGACCCTAAGCGGGTTTCAATCTCCCTTTTCCTTTGATAGGAATGGATGAAGAAGGCCGAGCAGCTCATCTGCCCGGCTCCCATGCCAGAAGACCCAGTGGACGCCCGTCTAGCGGGGCTGCTGGTTCCGGCACCGCACGTGGTGCCGGAGAAGAAGGCCAAGAAGGTGGCCATGGGTACTCGAAAGAGTTCCCGTTTTCAGGTGTCCGACGACTCCGAGGCGGATTCCTCCCCCGAAGATGAGGAGGAGGAAGAAGACTCTCTCCCAGAGGAGGGAGAGAGAAAGAGGAAGGCCTCCCCAACAGGGGAGGCCGAAGGGTCCAAGAGGGGAAGAACTATTCCCCCGGACAGCTCTGCCAACACCAACGTTGGCGATGAAGAGTGGCCCTCAAGGGCCAGGCCTCCGGCGAGATCGTAAGTATCTGGATTCCTGAATGATCTGCAATTTCTTTTGTGTCACATAGTGTCCTTCTAATGCCGCATACTGCCTGCAGTCCGGCCGACGATGATCTCCCTGCTTCGTTGAGCGGGTCGTTGGCTGCGTTGGATGTGGATTCCATTCCGACTGCCTCCACCCCTCGCGCCGCTGAGGATGCCGAGGTGGGATCCCGGGAAGGGACCCATCAGGAGGAGGCTCTGGAGGCGCCGCAAGGCAGCCTCCTGGACTTTGCGCCGGACTCCACGCTGGAACCCGCAGTGGTTCCGGAGTCCGGCAGGCGGTCCCTTCGCAAGAAGGGCAAGACCGTGACGCCGGCAGCCCCCGTCCAACCGGAGGCGCCGGACAACTTGTTGGAGGCGCTCAAAAGCGCTTCCATCGAGGAAGAACACCGCACTATCATGAGTGCGGTGATTCAGAAGGTTCAGCTCGCCAAGAGCGGGCTGACCGAAGCCTGCAGCAGCCTTCTAACATGCTTTGAGGTAAGAAGTTAAAATTATGTAATGTAATATCGCATAGACAGTAGCCCCTGATGCTCGGTTCGGTGTTCGGAAAGAAAAGCCGGACTGAGGATCTAAAAAGATATACGCAGGGTTACTAAAAAATTATGTCAATATGGGTTTGCAGGCTGCGCTGCTGACCTCTGCCGCACTGACTGCGGAGGTCGGTGCTTTGAAGCAGTACCTCGAGCGGTCCGAGCAAGAGCTCGGCCATTCCAAGAAGCAGCTCGAGGACAAAGAAGGTGTGTAACACCACTTTGAATAGTTACCTTACAGAAAAGGATTTAGGTTGCAAGAAAAATAACAAGGATAATCATGGGTACTGCAGGGGCCACGAACAAGGTGGCAACCCTGAAGGAGGCTGTGTCCGCGGCCGAACGCAATGCGGCCGCGGAATGGGCCGAGCAAGAGAAGCGGGAGGCGCAGGTGGCGGAAGTGCGGCAAGAGCTCCAGGCTCTCATGGAAAAGCATGAGAGTTTGGAGCGCAACTCAAAGACTCGAGAGTCCGAGCTTGCCTCGGCTCTCGAAAGTGCCAAAGCTGCCAAGGCCGAGGCCCATAAGGCCCTTCAGGAGGTTGAGGATGTGAAGAAAATAGCGGCGGGTAAGGCATTTTTCATGCAAAGCAAGCATGTTAATGTAAACTACCTGACACTTACCCAAATTCGGAGCTCTCCAGGGGCGTTTGCAGATCTGCCTCGCAGTGTATCCGATGCCGCCGCGTTCTACCGTGGCGAGGAGGGGAGCTCAACGGAGAAGGTCTTCTGGTCTCAGTACGCTGAGGCCGGCCTTCCGGTGCCCCCTAGCGACCAGCTGAAGCAGCTGGTCGAGCTCCACAAGGTAGCTAAGTAGGCCATGAAGGGCCTCATAGTCCGGCTGTGGCCTGGAGCGGCCATGCCTAGGAGCTACTTCGGCCTCGTGCGGCGGCTAGTGGATGCGTGCCCCTTGTTGGAGGTCGTCAAGCGTTCCGCCTGTATTGAAGGTGCTCGTCGGGCCCTTGCCCGCGCAAAGGTGCACTGGGGCATGCTGGATGCGGAGAAGCTTATTACTGACGCGCCGCCAGCGGGCAAGGAGTATCGTACGCCCGAGATGTACTATAAGACTGTCCTAAAGGGTGCCCGCAAGATTGCGGATGAGTGCCCCAGAGATGTAATTATTGAGTAGACTCGCTATGTATTATCCTGTGCGTTGAAAACTTTGTTCATATGCGCTAAGCAACGCTTGTTTGATTTAAAATATTACCTTCTGTGCGGCCGTTTATAAAATCTGAGAGATGGCAAGTCGTCGGCTTCAGCCCCCAAGCCACGAGTGCTGGGGTGTTCGGGATAAACTTGAGCACTCTTGTTCCCATTCTTGGGTCCATCTAGGGAGGCGCTCAACACAACGAACAAGGCAACCGGACTTATAATGCTTGAACACTCTCACTTAGCCATAGAATTCTATAATTTTAAATTTCAGCGAAGCCCCTGGTATTCGGAAGACCGAGTTGGGGGCGCTATCCACGCCTTGGCCGGACATTATCCGGTTCTTCGCCTGACGCGGCATAAGTCTTTAAGGACTCGAAAAGACCTCTCGAACAGCGACCAGTCTCTCGCCTTATCATGACAATCAGTTTTAGCTTTCTCCACTGAGGCGCTCGCCCAGCTCAACCGGGGCGCAATCGCAGTGGTTCTCCCAGTGCCACCTTAGCCAACAGAACGGAACGTAAGGTACCAAAACGTGGGAGCCGGGCAAACCCAACTATTGACCCAAGACATGATTCGGAGCCGATTCATATAATGCTATAAGTTCGGGGTGCCGCACTTGTGAAAGTGTTCGGACTTATCATACCATAATGCGGGGAACATAAGCCCCTGGTGTATTCGGCCGTACGAAAATATACGGGTGCAAGATGTCATTAGTGAACATATATGTAAAGTAATGCAATAACAGGCAAAAAGTGCTGCATTATTTATTCAAGGGATTCTGCTATGAGTGCGGAATGATACAAATAGTGCGATAAGCAAGGGATTGGACTAATTAAACATGTCCCCCTCCAGGGGTGGGCTGCGGACTGGTGTATATAATCAAATTTAATGCTCGTAATGGAGACCACCTGAGTGTTCGTCGCATCCTTCTTTCCTCCCTGGTTGTTGCATCTTGAGTTCGGCGGGTTCACCGCCAGACAGGGCCTCTGGTGAACGTTGTCCTGTGTATACAAAGAAAGAAAATAATAAAAAAGAGTGACACACTTGTGAGCCCCTGGTGTGGTCGAGCCGCACTCTGGGTCTGTTGTGGTCGTGCCCCTCCCCCTAGGCCCATGGTATCTCCAGAGCATAATGATGTACGCGGAGGGTTGGTCTTGCAATTATGCAAGGGCTGGGGTTGGGGCCGCATTGCTACGCGTGCTCGGATCGTGCCAGGTGGTCTTGGTTGATGTTGCTTCGGGCGCGTTTGGCCGTTTCCGGCCGTTTAACAGCCGAACTCGAAAATTGCCTTAAAAGGCTGCTCTGTACTTCTTCTGCGAGAGCCGCTGTATGTTCCTCCGTTCGGAGGGAGCATTCCATATTTCCGTTGACCGTGATGACTCCACGAGGGCCTGGCATCTTGAGCTTTAGGTATGCGTAATGCGGCACCGTGTTGAACTTTGCAAACGCGGTTCGTCCGAGCAGAGCGTGATAGCCGCTGCGGAACGGGACTATGTCGAAGATTAACTCCTCGCTCCAAAAATTATCCGGGGATCCGAAGACCACTTCCAGTGTGACTGAACCTGTACAATTGGCCTCAACACCTGGTATGACGCCTTTGAAGGTCGTCTTTGTAGGTTTAATCCTTGAGGGGTCTATGCCCATCTTGCGCACTGTATCCTAATAAAGCAGGTTCAGGCTACTGCCGCCGTCCATCAGGACTCTTGTGAGGTGAAATCCATCGACGATTGGGTCTAAAACCAATGCGGCGAATCCGCCATGGCGGATACTGGTCGGATGGTCTCTTCGATCGAAAGTGATCGGGCAAGAGGACCATGGATTGAACTTAGGGGCGACTGGCTCCATCGCATATACGTCCCTTAGTGCACGCTTCCGCTCCCTCTTGGGTATATGGGTTGCGTATATCATGTTTACCGTCCGCACTTGTGGGGGGAAGCCCTTCTGTCCTCTACTGTTCGGCGGTCGGGTCTCTTCCTCATCATCACTGTGCAGCCCCTTGTCATTGTTTTCGGCAATTAACTTGCCTGCCTGCTTGAATACCCAACAATCTCTGTTGGTGTGATTAGCTGGCTTTTCGGGGGTGCCATGTATCTGGTATGAGCGGTCGAGTATTCGGTCCAAATTGGACGGACCCAGAGTGGTTCTTTTGAATGGCTTCTTCCACTGACCGGGTTTAGAGCCTCGGAATCCAGCGTTAACTGTCGTATCCTCCTTGTCATTGTGGTCCTTAGTGTCTGGACTACTAGCATTTTTACTGAGGTTGTTGCTGCGAGCTAGCCAGCTATCCTCTCCCGCATAGAAACGGGTCATTAATGATGTGAGGGCTGCCATGGATTTCGGCTTTTCCTGTCCTAGGTGCCGGGCTAGCCATTCGTCGCGGATGTTATGTTTGAAGGCTGCGAGGGCTTCTGCATCCGGACAGTCGACGATTTGATTTTTCTTTGTTAAGAACCATGTCCAGAATTGCCTGGCCGATTCGTCTGGCTGCTGGATTATGTGGCTTAGGTCATCGGCGTCTGGTGGCCGCACATATGTGCCCTGGAAGTTGTTGAGGAATGCGGCTTCCAGGTCCTCCCAACACCCAATTGACTCTGCAGGCAGGCTATTAAGCCAATGCCAAGCTGGTCCTTTAAGCTTGAGCGGGAGGTATTTGATGGCGTGGAGATCGTCGCCGCGGGCCATATGGATGTGAAGGAGATAATCTTCGATCCAAACCGCGGGGCCTGTTGTGCCATCGTAGGATTCAATGTTTACGGGTTTAAACCCTTCAGGGATTTGATGATCCATTACTTCGTCAGTGAAGCATAGCGGGTGTGCGGCGCCTCTGTATTGAGCAATATCACGACGTAGCTCCAGGGAGCGTTGTCTGCTGTGTTCGGCCCGGCCGGAGTTGTTGTATCCGGCTCGACGGTATTCGTCGTGGGTCGTGGGGCGCCCACGTGATCCATAGATAGATCTGGATTGTCTTGCCTTATCCTCCAATATGTCCCGCAAGTCCGGCGCGTTCCCTCGTGGCTTCGTACTTTTCGAGCGATGCCGGGGTACGGTCTTGATGGAAGGCCTGGATGCCTCTCTGTCGTGACCACGGGGTGGTCGGTCGGCCGTATTGTGCGCTGGTGACGAAGGTATGTATGCTTCCTCCTCTAATCGGAGGAGCAACTTGCGTTTTGGGTAGCTTTTGGAGGGGCGTTCGAATTCATACTCTCCGGCCGCGAGGACCTCGGTCCATCTGTCGGCCAGTAGGTCTTGATCAGCTTGAAGCTGCTGCTGCTTTTTCTTTAGGCTATTTGCTGTGGCCATTAGCCTGCATTTGAAACGCTCTTGTTCGACGGGATCCTCGGGCACGATGAATTCATCGTCGTTGAGGCTTGCCTCGTCTTCGGAGGGAGGTATGTGATTATCATCCTCGACCTCTTCATCTGCCGCTCTCTCGTGAGGGCTTGCTTCTGCATCCTCCTGCGCTGAATCTTGCTGGAGGGGATTGTCTTCGGCACTTTCTGGGGTGTTATTATCTCCTGTGCCAGAATCTCCATTCTTGCTGTGGCGGGATTTAGAGCGGCACCGCTGACGTCGGCGCTTGGGCTGTTTCTTTAAGGAATCTGCCTCCGCTGCTTCTTCGACGTCCCCATCTTTTGGGGTGTCCACCATGTATATGTCATATGACGAGGTGGTCTTCCAGTGCCCTGTGGGCGCTGGTTCTTGTTCGTCTCTGGCATCGTCGTCCATACCGTCGATGTCTTCGGAGTCATAGTCTAGCATGTCGGTTAGATCGTCGACAGTGGCTACAAAGTGGGTGGTGGGAGGGCTTTGAATTTCTTCGTCGTCCGCATCCCAACCATCCTGGCCATAATCCGGCCAGGGCTCTCCGGATAGCGAGAGATGTTTTAGAGAATTTAAGATGTCGCCAAAGGGTGAGTGCTGAAAGATGTCCGCGGTGGTGAACTCCATAATCGGCGCCCAATCAGATTCGATTGGCGGGGGCGCAGGAGGTTTGGAGTCCGGCAGGGAGTCCGGCACCTCGGAGTCACGGGCTTTATAGGGTACAAGGTCAGTGTTCGGCTCCATCGCCGCGGAAGTTGCAGCTCCCAAGGCGGTGTCCAACCACTCGTCCTCGATCTGCGCGATCGGCTCCGAACTATGGGTTGGAGCGGATTCATGTGCGGCCACCAAGGCACTGTCCGGCGGCAGAGCTAAATCATGCCCATCGTGACAGTGCGGCACGCTCGGCTGTGGCTCGAGTCCATCGAAGATCAAGTCCCCGCGGATGTCGGCCGTGAAGTTTAGGCTTCCGAACCTGACCTGACGGCCAGGGGCGTAGCTTTCGATCTGCTCCAGATGGCCAAGTGAATTAGCCCGCAGTGCAAAGCCGCCGAATACGAAGATCTGTCCAGGGAGAAAAGTCTCACCCTGGATGGCGTTGTTGTTGACTGAAGAAGCCATCGAGCCTATCGGTGACGACACAGAGGAACTCTCAATGAAAGCACCAATGTCGGTGTCAAAACCGGCGGATCTCAGGTAGGGGGTCCCGAACTGTGCGTCTAGGCGGATGGTAACAGGAGACAAGGGACACGATGTTTTACCCAGGTTCGGGCCCTCTTGATGGAGGTAAAACCCTACGTCCTGCTTGATTAATATTGATGATGTGTATTACAAGAGTGGATCTACCACGAGATCAAGGAGGCTAAACCCTAGAAGCTAGCCTATGGTATGATTGTTGTAATGGATGTTGTGTCCTACGGACTAAAGCCCTCCGGTTTATATAGGCACCGGAGAGGGCTAGGGTTACACAGAGTCGGTTACAATGGTAGGAGATCTACATATCCGTATCGCCAAGCTTGCCTTCCACGCCAAGGAAAGTCCCATCCGGACACGGGACGGAGTTTTCAATCTTGTATCTTTGTAGTCTTGGAGTCCGATGGACGATGATAGTCCGGCTGTCCGGACACCCCCTAGTCCAGGACTCCCTCAATGGTCAATTTAACTAGTCAACATGGCACCACGCAGACTATTTGGCCGGTCAACAGAGTGTAATCCGTTGCTGAACTGTGAGCAAGTGACCGTGTAATCACCGCAAAATGTATATAGTGACCGCAATCAGCTTATTCTGAAGTTTGTGACCGTATTAAGCTTTTCTCTCTGTAGGCCCTCCAAAACTACATCTCTACACGTTCTCGCATGTTACATCTAACAACTATGCAATATAGCACTACTACTACTACTACACTCTAACACAATAAATCATATGTGTTTTTAGTTTTACTAGATATCATATTGTTACTTATAATTATTTAGTTTGCATACATTAAAATTGCCTTTGAAATGTATGGCCAGTATCATCTACCGCGCGGGAAAAATCCCGCCCTTTCCTGTTTAATCGGGTTTGTATCGATGGATCATGCGAAACAGCAAAACTATAGTACTATACAGTACAAGTGACAGTTCACTGGGCCGTCGTGTCGTCTACTCCTTCATCGTAAGAGTAGAGCGCTCGCTTTCATAAATCTTCTAGTCCCTTTTGCCGACATGTGGGACATCAAGCTACCGGGTCCACGTGCCATACCGGAATATAGTGCAGAGCAGCCGGGGTGAAGCACCCCAGTCATGGCGCCGGCGTAGTAATGAGCAATGAGGCGTCAAATCACAAAGCTGCACCTTTCCCGCAGTTAAGTTGGAGGGACGAAGTAATAATGCTAAAAAAAGAAGTTGGAGGGACGAAGCAACCATCATTTCACTCGTTGTTGAATCCGCGTCTCCCTCATCTTCTTCAACTTAACCACGTGTTGCTTCTGTCGTTGTTCTGCCTCATGTGGGACGCGGATCGGCTTGGTAAAGCACTGACACGTGGGACCGCATGTTAGCAAATCGCCAGGACAACGTCCTCCGAAAATAAGAATCCTAATCCTAGACTTACAAAGGGCTACATAGCTGCTACGTATACTTTCCATCTAATCTATATATGCCCCCCTGATTTTCAGGTGGGGTGGGCCTAATCCTCTCCTTTAATCCAATCAAATAGTCCCACATCACATCAGTTCGTAACTTTACGTAAACCATTGCGTGGTTGTAGCATTCTCAAATAAGAAGCCTCCCCCGCCATCCGCGCGGCAAAATCACCTCCTTTTTACTAATCTTGATTCTATAATTTTTTAGATCAATATAATTGAGATTTGTATAGATAGCACACAGGAGCAAAACCAAGTGGTACGGTTAAGGGCATCCACAATGTGTAGCCAAATGTGAAAACAGCTTTTGGCATCGTGGGAACCATTGTGGACGGTGTTGCCAAAGCCAACAAGATGGAACCGAAGCTCCTTGATTGATTGATTGAAGGAATAGAAAAATGCAACTTCTCTCCTCTTTCTCCCATGCTTGGACGCATGTAGTACAGTATAGAGCATAGAGTCTACTCCCCTGTCCCATCTATCACAAATCGCAAAGCAGTGAGGCGTCAAATCACAAAAGCATGGACGAAGCAACCATCATTTCACTCTTCGCTGACTCCGCTTCTCCATCGTCTTCTTTGAGAAACCATCTCACCGCACTAGTACTCCTAGTAGTACTAGTAAAGGACTTCCTGGATGCAAATAAGGCGGTTGTCTCGGCTTGCAGGCGGCACTTGCAAACGACTTACTGCGGTCTCCCTCAATGGTGTTCTCTGTCAAACGCACTTCGCCAAACCACAAAAAAAAAGATATCGTCAATGTCACCGCAATGGGGAAGGAAGTCAAATATAGTTACTACCTCCATTTTTTGTACACAAGGCCAGTATATCAAAATTACAATTTGCAAAGGTCCACTAAAACTAATCGAGGCAAAATTGATGGGGTTAGCAACCAAGGACATTAATATCCCCTGCATGCATGCGGAAGTGAGAAGGTTGGTTTGCATGGCACTGCTTTAATCAAGCGATGAGGAGTGAGATGGTTAGCTCTTTGGTCTTTGGAGAAAAAAATACGCATTAATTGACTCGTGAAACGAGGATTTGTATCGATTAAATCCCGCGAAGGAAAACCCCGCCTTTCCTTTTTAACACTAGTACTCCTAGTACGTACGTACTTATCCTGTTTGGGTCTAGGCCTTGCATTGCCAAACTTCGCCACACATTTTTGCCAAGCTTGCCTAAAGTTTTCAAAATGAGAAGGAGGTACACTTGCGCACAGCTGTCACGGTCGCACCCCACCCTCACACGGTCGCTCCTCCACGCCGCAGTCGCACCGCACCCTCACACAGTCGCTCCTGCACGCCGCAAACCCAACCAAGGGAACGCACCCTCACTGACACATGCTGTTGCATGTGAACAAACCAAACTCAGCCATCCTATCGCTGACACATAATTTTCGTTCATAGAGTATGTTTATCCAACCGCATGTTGGGGAGTATCCGTACGGCCCGTGCGGTGGTCTGTTGGGGAAGAAGAAGAGGTGAGGAAGAAGGAAAGAAGGGTTAGGAGACGTAGGATATTCATCCAACCGCCTGAAATGGTAGACTGACCCAAGTCAGGCGACTTGCATAACAAATATATGTTTTTACATAGCAAAAGATCCATAAAAACAACAACATAAATAAAAAATATCACTGCTCGTGGAAAGAGACGGCCTCATCGTCTTTGGCTGCCGGCGCGAACCAGCCGTCGCTACCAACGTGTGTCTCCGCACCTTGGTTGTCCTCACCCTCCAGCTACTTGTTCAAGCAGAGCGTGCGGGCACTCTGCACGGACGAGAGCACAGCCCGGTTCAAGTCGAGGATGTCCGGATCCGCCTGCTGGAGGGCCTCGATGGCAGCGGCATCCGCGCGCTCTACGTCGAGTCGAGCCTCCACCGCCCGGTTCAAGTCCAGGACGTCCGGTTCAGCCTGCAGGAGGGCATCGATGAGAGCGGCATCCGCGCGCTCTATGTCGAGTCGAGCCTCTACCGCCCGGTTCATATCCAGGACGTTCGGTTCCGCCTGCAAGAGGGCCTCGATGGCAGCGGCATCCGCGTGCTCCGCCTCAAGTTGAGCCTCCGCCGCCCGGTTCACATCCACGACATCCGGTTCTGCCTGCAGGAGAGCCTCGATGGCAGCGGCATGCGCGCGCTCCGCGTCGAGTTGAGCCTCTGCCTCCCGGTCCTCCTTTAGTATTGCCATGTTGAACCGCTGGTCCGCCTGCACCATGGGGGACTCGGACGCCGGCACGAAGTCGACGTCCATCGTCTCATACCCATCGGGGGCCTTCTGTGCTGCGACCTCCGCCATGAACATTGGATCGGCTTCCTCCTCCTCGTAGCTTGGCTCCAGAGAACTCGGGGATTGGCCCGCCGCAAAGCGAGCTTGGGAGCGGAGGTCTGTGGTGCCGACCGCCGCCGCGATTTCTGCGCGGCGCTCCGGCGTCAGCATCTTGTAGTAAGTGATCTTGCGGCGCACCATGGCTTTCCGGTGAACTAGGGGACGCTTGATGCGGGCTAGGGGATCGAAAGGTGGGGGAATGGGCTGGAGATTGGTGTGGTTTTAGGGTAGTGCCTGGCATAGGCCGAGCAGTGAAGGTTCTGGTGTGAATAGTGGTTCCGGTGACGACCGGTCAATCGGTTTTGACTGTACATCGCTCTTGTCGCGTTCGCGTTGCAGCCCGGCACGCTGGACCCTCCACGTCGCTCACCGAATGGAATGCACTTCGTCTTGCGTTTTCGCTCGCTTGTGGGACCGCAGTTGAGAGCAAACCGACGTCCCTCCCCCTCCACCGCCCGCGTCATTTATTATACCACCACTCCCTCCGTTTTATGCGGAGTAAATAAAAACAGAGGGAGTATACTACGGATGAGGATCCCCTGACATGGCCGAACCCATTGAGTAACTGACATGCGGGGCCTGGCAAGCATGGGGTCCGCCAATAAGTGACCGAAAGGGAGGGTAAGGCAGGGATACCTACGCCAGAGGATCCACTTCCATTACACTACTTTGACCAGATGTTAGAGTAATAATATATGACATGCAACTTACACAAATGTTAGAGTAATAATATATGACATGCAACTTACACAAAGCATACAGGGTCTAATGCGTTTTTCGAGGCTAAGTTTGACCAAATGTTAGAGTAATAATATATGACATGCAACTTACACAAAGCATACGGTCAAATTCGTATGTGAAAGGAGTTTCCAATGATATAATTTTCACATTATACATCTCATGTACTATTAATCTTGTCAATAGTCAAATTGGAAACCATCTCGAGTACAAATCTAGGAGTACGTACGAATCTAACAATATTGATTGGGCGTTGTTGAATGTTGATACCTTTTTGATCAAAGTAGAGATACTTTGACTACACATAAAACTTATATGTAAACTAGAAAGGATAGGAGGGAGTATATTGTACATTCAAAAACGAAACGAACATTGAATACCCTTTATATATGATTTGCGGATGCTATGATCATCGGTTCAAAATTTTGAATCCGCCTTAGGTATCACGTGCCCCCACTCGTTCCCTCTCGATTTCATCTCGGGGTCTGGAGATCTATTGAAAGAGGACTAGGGTGGGTACATGCGAATGATACTCGGCGGAATGTTCAAATGAGGCATGCGGGAGGATGGACTCGACTGGAGGGCGACATGATCGATGGAGAAGAGGGTTGGAGAGGAATGAGAAATAAGCAAACGCCACATGATTATACTTGAACGGCTCAAATAAACAATAAGTTGTCTCGCTTGGCCTACATAGTGAAAGGCCTAATGCGCAACGTGGAGCACTGACGCTCGAATATGGTCGGGAAAACAGGGAAACCGACATGTGGGGCACACCCGTCGGGACGATGTAGCGCAGACTAGTCCAATGGAGGAGCTGGCCCACGACCTCCTTGCCACCGTCAACCATTCATGTGGGTCGTTGGGGCCAACAACGGGGCACAGCTCCAGCACCGCCTCTGGACACGGCGACCGCGGTGAGCGACACGCTCATATTGTCGCTAGACACGGTCGGTTTCAGTGTGCCGAGGGTGGCGTTGGCACGACCAACGGTATGTTTGGTTTGTGCCCAAGGTTGTCCCATCAAAGCATTGGGTAGCCAAAATTTTGGTTAAGGTATTGGTTGCCCATGATTTGGCCGACATTGGCAAGAAAAATGAACTAGAGTTGGCTAGACTTCATTGGCATGCCAAAGAAATGGCAACCATACAAACAAAGACCAATCTTTGGGTCATGACCAAAATTTTGGTTGGGGTATTGGTTGCCCATGATTTGGCCGACATTGGCAAGAAAAATGAACTAGAGTTGGCTATAGTTCATTGGCATGCCAAAAATGGCAACCATCCAAACAAAGACCAATCTTTGGGTCATGACCAAAATTTTGGTAAGGTACACTTTGGCCACAATCCAAACACACCCCAACACCCGGCTCGTCGAGGATGCAAGGGGCGCCGCGACACGTCCGCGGAGTGGTGTAGCGCGGCCAACTGCATCCTCTGGACCTGAGACCATGCCGGGTCGTCTTGCTTTTTTGATGACATGCGGGATCGCATGTGAGCAAAGGGCATCTCCAATGTTGCCACGACCGCAGCTGACTACCCTGGCACACCAAAACCCTCGTCCCTCGCGCTGTCGTGTGGTATGTTCCCAGCCGGCGCCAGCTGCCCGCATTCATGCCGTCCGTTCGCATGTCATCGTTAAGAGGCTCGGTGCCCAAGGAACCAACTCCGGCGACTTAATGACGCACCCAGACGCTTGGCCTCACCGGAATGCGCTACTTAAAGCAGCAACGCCCAGCTAACCTCCATACCATAGCGCATCGTCCTCCTACCTAGCACCACATCCGCCATGACCGCAAGTGAACGCTCTGCGGGAGAGCTTGTCTTCGGGGATGAATCTCGAGGTCCCCGCCCTCGCCCAAGTCGCCTCCCGCGACACAATAGCAGCGTAGCCGGACGCGGACGCGACCACACAAGCGGTGGCCACGCTGGTGGCCGACGACGAGAGCACCGTCAGCCACGCGTCCTACTTGCCGCCGTCCAACGTCCGGCACCGCCGAGGTCGGGGACTCCTCCAAGGATGAGTAGGGCATGGGAGGCGGCAGGGCATGGTGTGCCAACTGGCCGATCCGTATCCCGTGTTCTACTCTTCCTCGCCGGAGACCGCACCTTCACTTCATGGGTCTTGAACCCCGCCCCCGTACATAGAGATCGCAGATGGAGGACGTCGGTCGCCGCCGTAGAATAGGTTTAGGGTCGGGTTTCTTTTATTCTTTTTGTCCTATTAAAGGTTGAAATGTAATGAAAATCTGCCATGTTTGCATTAATCTCGGCCGGTGTATATGCACTTTCACAATAATATACATATTGTAGGAGTACTAGCAAGATGCCCGTGCGTTGCACGGAAGATCAAGATCTTGTGGGAGAAAAGGATGAACGAGGGAAAGCCTTATCTGCAAATGTGGAGAGGAGTGTGGGTAAATTGTCATAGTTTCCTTCCTATCAGTTAGATATAGATCGGACGGCCTATTTGCAGGATGACAGGCACACCATCATCACCAACTCTGCTTTTTATTGAACCGAGAGAAATCTAACATGCGAAGTAAAATAAACACATAGGGTCTATACATACACAAATTATCTTAGGCACTCCAATAGTACGTCCACTACACATTCACGCATTTCACATCTTTCTACATCTACGGGAACCTACGAAAGGGTTAATGTAAATTGCCTCTCTCTCTCCTCCCCTGATTTTCATGGTGGTGGGCCCATCCCTCCCCCCAATCTACAATCAATAGCTCACACGTTTCACATTACGATAATTACGTAACTGGGATTACGTAGGTGTAGCATTACTCGTCCTAAAAAACCCAACTAAGCCAACCTCCCAGCATATCGCGCGGGAAAAGACTCGGTCGCGTCGTTTTAGTCGGGATTACCGGATTACTAGTAGTAGTATCGATGGATCGCGCGAAGCAACAATTTTTTTTGAGGGGGCAAAGCACCTAGTTTAAAAGGAAAAAGGTGGTACACTCACAGCACTCCTGTCGCAGTCGCATTGCACCCCACACACGTTCGGTCCTGCACACGGCTCACGTAAATGGAACGCGCTTCGGCTTGCCTCTTCACTGACACGTGGGACTGCACTTGGAGAAACCGACCATGCGCCAAACTCCCCCCTCCCACCGCACGAAAATCCTCCCCCTCCCCACATAAAAATTCCCCCCAAATCCGATTCAACCACCCTTCGGCCAACTAGCCAATAATATTCCCCAAACCCCCTCCCCCCAGTCCCCCTCCACTCCATTCGCTCCACCGAAGTCGCCCTCCCCGCGGCGCCAATACATCGGCGCCGCGGTTCGGCGATCCTCTCGCTCCCACAGTACGCTCTCATAGACTGTCGTCCTCTAGCCGCGCCGCCACCTCTGGCTACGTTCTTGTGGAGGCACACGGCGGTCAGCGCCGCCACCGCTGGCGACATTCGTGTGGAGACGCACGGCGGTCAGCTTCTCCCATGGTACGCGCATTCTAGACTGATGCCCCGTTCATGTCGGTGTAGCACTGAATGTTAGCTGATAGACGATGTTAATCTCACTATTTGCCGAAGTAGTTTACTGTCAATATGCTCTGCTTAAGAAGCTTCCTTGCCCTGTTCTGCACTCAATCTGCTTAGCTGAGATGGCATGCCAAGGCCGATTAGTTGCTAAAATATCCTACCATATATTTATTGTGACGTAGATTGCCATGGTCTAGTAGCCAATCTGTTAGGTGAAATAGCTCTACACCATTTTATACTGGATCTTTGTTGCTGCGATGGCCTTTGATAGTTTGATGGCTGTGTGCTCGGCCTCATTGACTGCTGAAACAACCTGTCATAATTTAGCACTCAAATCTGTTTGCTGAATTAGCTTTACATATATTTCATTACTTAGATCTACTCGTCCAAATATCTTGCCATAGCTTTAGACATCGACCTAGGTATTTTTTTATGGACTTCATAAGAAAGCATATATGTTCTTCCTATAGTATCTAGTAGAAGAACTAATTTGTATGTTTAACAGATGGACAGGACTTGGATAACTTCTGCTCAAAGATTCTCTGCTGCATATGTCGAGGGGGTTGAAAACTTCATGAACTTTATCAAAGCTGAGTACGGCGGTCCGAAATCAGATGTGCTCTGCCCGTGTAGCAGTTGTATGAATTCAGTTACAAGACCTCAGTCAACTGTGCAAAATCATCTACACTTGTATGGGATGTCGGTCACATATACTAGGTGGGTTCATCATGGTGAAGCTGTGAACGTCAATGTTATTGACTACATGGAAGCAGCAGATCACCATCTTGATCTGCCTGATGCTCGGGTGGAAGAGGAGGAGGAGGTTGTGGTGGCGGGGCCAGTGAGTTCGACCAACATTGAAACAATGCTACGAAATGCTCATGCATTCCGTGAACTTTCACCTGCAGAAGAAAAACAGTGGGCCTGCATGTTGGAACAATGCAACGTTGCTGTCACCCCAGGAAATAAGCTGTCAGCATTCTCAGCTATGGTCACCTTTCTTCAGGTGAAGACATTTGAGCGGATGACCAACAAATCATTCGATGCAATGTTGGCTACTTTCCGCAAATCTTTCCCAGATGCGTCTGAGCTACCACACACCTACAGTAAAATGAAGAATTTCCTTCGTGCAGTTGGAATTGGATATGATATGATCCGTGTTTGTAAGAATAATTGTGTTCTGTTTCGGAAGGATTATGCCAACTTAAGTGAATGCCCGAAATGCAAATCATCAAGATGGAAAGATGGCAATGCTGTGAAGAGGATTCCTCATAATGTCCTGAGACATTTTTCAATTACACCAAGATTGCAGAGGTTGTTTCATGATGCTGAAACAAGAGAGGATGTACTGTGGCATTCTAGGAACCAGGAGTACAAAGATCAGAATGTAATGAGCCATCCATCTCATGGTAGTGAGTGGAAAAGCTTCAATGATAAACACAAAGAGTTTGCTGCTGACCCGAGAAACATTAGACTTGGCTTAGCTTCAGATGGATTTAACCCATTTGGCCACCAGAGCGCCACATATAGCATGTGGCCAGTGCTTGTTATCCCTTACAACATGCCTCCAAATGTCTGCACCAAAGAATCAAACTACATGATGGCCTTGCTCATCCCAGGTCCAAAAAGTCCTGGAAAGGATTTTGATTTGTTCATGGAGCCTCTTGTGGAGGAACTTCAACAGCTATGGAAGGGTGTTCTCACTCGAGACCTATATAGCAGCCCACCAGCTGATTTCTTTCTGCGTGCTGTTATAATTTGGTGCATCCATGATTAGCCGGCTTTGGGCACTATGTCAGGGCGAACGACACATGGTTAGAATGCATGTGTTCGCTATGAAATGAATCCGCTGTCATACGCAATACTTAGCAAGATCTGTTACATTGGACACCGTCGTTTCCTTGCCAAGGACAAGCCGCATCCTAGAAAATACCGAAGACATGTGCTCAATGCAAAGCATGAAAACTGTGATGCGCCAAAGAGGCTCACCGCCGATGAGTTGCAAGTGGAACTAGAGAAGGTTAGGCATATTACACCAGGAAACCATCCTGGTAATGGTAGCGGGAAAAGGAAGCATGGCAGGGTAGAAGAGAGATTATTGTTTACCCGCAGGTCCACTTTGTGGGAATTGGAGTATTGGAAAGATTTGGATCTGCGGCATAATCTTGATGTGATGCACATCGAGAAAAATATATGTGATAGCATTATCGGCACACTTCTTAATATTGAAGGCAAGACGAAAGATACCTTAAAATCTAGGATTGATTTGACACACCTGGGTATCAGAAAGGATTTGTAGGTGCAAGATGAAGGTAACCACGGGATATGACACCAGCTGTGTACGTCTTGGACAAGGTAAAAAGAAAAGAATTCTGCGAGGTCCTGTCACGTGTGAGATTCCCACATGGATTTGCTTCCAACCCTGAAAGGAGAGTCAGTGCAGATGGAAACAAGGTACAAGGGTTGAAAACTCATGACTGCCACGTCCTACTTCAAAGGGTTTTACCTGTTATCCTTAGAGGATTGGGCCGCCCTGACTTATACAGAGCAGTTGCAGAGTTGGGACAATTCTTCAGGGAACTCTGCAGTAGAAATATCAGGATAGATGCTTTGGAGCGTCTTAGAGACAAGATACCAACTATCCTATGTGACCTTGAGAAGATATATCCTCCAGCCTTCTTTGATGTGATGGTGCATTTGGCTGTTCATCTACCTGATGAGGCACTACTTAGAGGTCCAGTATAGTATGGCTGGATGTACCCTATTGAAAGGCGGCTAGGCCCTTTCAAGGGCTATGTTAGGAACAGAGCTAGACCCGAGGGTTCCATTGCAGAGGCCTACATTGCTAAAGAAGCATTGACATTCTGCTCAAAATACATTGAAACAGCTGATCAGCTTAGCAAAGAGGTGGGTGAAGACAATCTCGGGCTCGATGTTTTCGATTATTTTGTTCAAGTTATAGGGAAGAGTCGACAAGAGGACAAACCTAAATATTTGGACAAAATGGTTTGGTATTTGTTGAATAACTGTCCTGAGATACTACCTTATATCAAGTAAGTGCAGTACTGCAGCTTATACATCATAATCTACTAAACTTGCAGCACATTCTTATATATTTAGATGTTTGACGCGATCACTATGTTGTGCAGCATCTACAAAGAGGAGTTACTGCCGCAAAATCCAAGAAACATTGACAAACTGGTTATGGCAGGATTTGCGAAATGGTTCAAGAACCATGTAAGCTTTTGAAGTGCACTGTCAGTTTTTTTAATATATTGAGTACATAAGATGATCAGCTTGTCTATTTTCTAACCATAGGTTAAGAAGATGCGGGAGGATGGGCAGGCAGTTGATGATGCCCTTTACTCACTAGCAATGGGTCCTGATACTCGGGTAAGACATTATGAATCTTGCACTGTTGCAGATGTGCGCTACAACACCCTTGCACGAGATGAAGGCAGGAATACACAAAACAGTGCCATCATGAGCACAGATACGTATGACAAAGAGACAACTGAAATGTATGCTAACATAACAGACATTGTTCAGTTGCAGTATATCTCCAGTTTCGAGGATCATCGGTGTGTGGTTCTGTTGTGCTGTCGTTGGTATAACCTGTTTTCCAGGATCGCAAAACCCAGAGCTGATGATTATTTCAAATCCATCAATTTCAAGGCGGCGTACCAGACCAACGAGCCTTTTATTTTGGCAAATCAAGCAACACAGATATTTTTCTTGGAAGACACATTTGCACATAGCGATGACTGGAGAGTATTGCAAAGGTTTGAGCAGAGGAATTCGTTTAATGAAGTTGCACAACAAGATGATTCTTACACTGCTCCTGATGTACAAGATAACACATATGTTCCTAATATCTTTGAGAACCATCACGTCAATGACGCCGGCAAAAAGATTGTCTGTCGTGCTGTGGACATACAAGAGTTGATCAAGAAGAAGCCAACGTTCGAGGACGTTGAGGACGAAGAAGAAGATGACACCATGGGGAATTACGATTCAGACTGATACACATGGCGAAGATGTTGACGCTGCTGCTGCAGATCATGATTACATTGCTTTTGTCGTATTTGCCTGTCAAAAGATGTATTTTTATCTACTGTGTGAAATTGTGTTTGCTATGACAACTAAAACCTGATGAACATGTTGTTTAGTATTTTGCTATGAGAACATCACTTGTTATGTATGCTGATTTGTGTTTGGTGATTGTATGACAAGTAAAACATGATGACATTGTTGTTTAGTTGTACTCATATTTGGCTGTGAAACTTGAATTTGATGGCATAGTCTGCTGTTGGACTGCAATTTGCTCGACGTCTTCGAATGAGAACAAAGCTGACCCGACAGGGCCTCTGCTATTTATTTATTTATATGAGCAAAAGGGGATACCCCCTGATTTCCATTAATAGAAATCATTAGATGTTCACAACACTACGCCCAGCCTGCTACACATGTTTCATTCATTACTAGTTTCAGCAAAGTGCTCATGTCGTAGCCACTGAATACATCACGAGTGCAACATACACTGCAAATAAAGAGACAATCATCCTACAGAGCACATAGATTTTTGCCCATTATCTTCACAAGCTCTTTCATCTCCTCATTGCTGTCAAGGCCATTCAGCAGCTGTTGCTTGGCCATGATCAGAGGAACTGCATCTTTAACCTTCTGCTCTGCATCTTCCTCTTCTGTCGTTCCTTCAGCTACTTGTCCAACACCCCAACCTGCTGGTATTGGGATTCCTCGACTAACCAAATAATCAGCGTAGTTGCATTCCCCCACATCAGCAACTTCCCAGATATACAAATCACACGAATCTTCCCTTTTCTGCACGAATAAAATTGGAAGATCATCAACCAAACTATTAAAAAAATCAGCAACTGAAAGCAGCAGAACAACACTTAAACATATTATTACCCCATGATTCGGGCATTTGTAGAAGACTCGGCCAGGGTTGCAGATTGTGGTTGAGACGTGACGGATGACTCTGCGTGATGACGAAGCTAGAATCATTCATATTGACTAAGTTGACGGGGACGGAGGGCTTTGTCAACTTAGTCGTTATGAACGATTCTAGCTCCTATTACCGTACGATGTTCATCCAACGGCTGTTGAGGGAGTCCTGGATTAGGGGGTATCCAGACAGTCGGACTTTATACATCATCCGGACTATTGAAGCGTGAAGGTACAAGATTCAAGACTTCGGCCCGTGTCCAGATGGGACTCTCCTTTGCGTGGAAGACAAGCTTGGCGATCCAGATATTGTGTTCCCTTCCTTGTAACCGACTCCATGTAAACCCTAGCCCTCTCCGGTGTCTATATAAACCGGAGAGGTTGGTCCTTAGAAGGCCGATCACAATTACAATCATACCGTCATAGGCTAGCTCTTAGGGTTTAGCCTCTACGATCTCTTGGTAGATCTAGTCTTGTACTACCCATATCTTCAATATTAATCAAGCAGGAAGTAGGGTTTTACCTCCATCGAGAGGGCCCGAACCTGGGTAAACATTGTGTCCCTTGCTTCCTGTTACCATCAACCTAGACGCATAGATCGGGACCCCCTACCCGAGATCCGCCGATTTTGACACTGACATTGGTGCTTTCATTGAGAGTTCCTCTGTGTCATCACTGCAGGGCTTGATGGCGCCTTCAATCATCAACAACACGGTCCAGGGGGAGACTTTTCTCCCCGGATAGATCTTCGTGTTCGGTGGCTTCGCACTGTGGGCCAATTCGCTTGGCCATCTGGAGAAGATCGATAGCTACGCCCCCGGCCACCAGGTCAGGTTCGAAAACTTGAACTACACGGCGGATATTCACGAAGACTTGATCTTCGATGGATTTGGGCCTGCGCCAGGAGCACCGAACAGTCACGACGAGCACGGCTTAGACCTGCTGTCGGCCGAAGCTCGGGTTATCACCCCCGCAGTGGCCCCGGACCTAAATCCGGAGCAGACTGCATCGCCTGAGGACGGAGGGATGGACCCCGCCCCGCAGGCCGCACACTCATCGGCGGTGGAGACGAACACAGGTCCCGCCTTTGTGGAAACCTATGACTCTGGACCCCCGGACTCATATCCGGTTGTTGGTTCCAGTCTGTGCACTCTCGAGCCAACCGAGCCAGGTTGGGCTCCGATAATGGAGTTTACCGCTGCGGATATCTTCCAGCACTCGCCCTTCGGCGACATGCTGAATTTGTTAAAGTCTCTCTCTTTGTCAGGAGGCTCTCGGCTGAACTATGTCCGACTTGAGTGGGAAGCAGGCGACGAAGGAATTCGCTGCCCACCCACCACCCACTTCATTGCCACGGTCTATGATTTAACCGACATGCTTGACTTCGACTCCGAAGACATCGACGGTATGGACGACGATGTAGGAGAATTACAGGAGCCACCGCTCACAGGGCGGTGGATGGCCACCTCCTCATATGATATATACATGGTGGACACTCCGAAGGAAACCAATGGCGACGAGGCAACGGAGGATAACCCCTCAGGGAGAAAAGCAAAGCATGGGCATCGTCGGCGCCGCTCCAAGCCCCACCGCAGCAATACCAGCCCTGAAGAGGAAAGCAATCCGGATGGTGCCGAAGAAGAATACAACCCTGACCAGCCCGCCTTCGAGCAGGCTGAACAGGAGGATGAGCAGGTCAGCCCAGAGGAACAGGCGACTGACGGGTACCCGGAGGAGGACAACTCTATGCCCCCCTCCGAAGACGAGATTAGCCTCGGCGACGACGAGTTCGGCGTGCCTGAGGATCCCGTGGAGCAGGAGTGCTTCAAGCGCCGGCTTATTTCCACTGCGAGGAGCCTAAAGAAGAAGCAGCAGCAACTCCAGGCTGATCAAGACCTGCTCACAGATAGATGGACTGAAGTCCTGGCAGCCGAGGAATATGGACTCGAGCGCCAAACAGCTGACCGGCCACCCCGTGGCCGGGATAAAATGGGATATCCCCCCGAATACCAGCCCACACCCCCACCCCAATACACTACGGCCTGGGGTAACAGGCAAGGCCTGCAAGATATTCTAGAAAACAAAGCAGGACAGCCAAGATTGATCTATGGATCACGGGGGCGCGCCCCAGCGCACGACGATGACCGTCACACCGGATACATCATCAGCAAGTCCGGCCGGGCCGAACACAGCAACCCAGACCAATTCGTACTGCGTAGCCACATAGCCCGGCACAGAGGCACCGCACACCCCCTCTGCTTCACTGACGAAGTGATGGATCATGAATTCCCAGAAGGGTTCAAACCCGTAAACATCGAATCATACGATGGCACAACAGACCCCGCAGTATGGATCGAAGATTTTCTTCTCCACATTCACATGGCCTGCGGAGACGATATACACGCCATCAAGTATCTTCCCCTTAAGCTCAAAGGACCAGCCCGGCACTGGCTAAACAGCCTGCCAGCAAATTCCATTTGCAGTTGGGAAAACCTGGAAGACGCATTCCTCGACAACTTCTAGGGCACATATGTGCGACCACCGGACATTGATGACCTGAGCCACATTACTCAATAGCCCGGAGAGTCAGCCAGGAAATTCTGGACTCGGTTCCTAACTAAAAAGAACCAAATAGTCGACTGTCCGAACGCTGAAGCCCTGGCGGCTTTTAAGCATAATATCCGTGTCAAGTGGCTTGCTCGACACCTCGGCCAGGAAAAACCCAAGTCCATGGCAGATCTCACAACACTAATGACCCGCTTTTGCGCGGGCAAGGACAGCTGGTTGGCTCGCAGCGGCACCACGCCACATTCCGGCAATTCGGATGTCCGCGACAATAATGGCAAGCCACGGCGTAACAGACATAAGCAAGGGAACAACGACGACAGCACTGAAGACACGGCAGTCAACGCCGGATTCAGCGGATCCAAGCCCGGTCAGCAGAAGAAGCCGTTCAAAAGAAATAATTAGGGACCGTCCAGTCTGGACCGCATACTGGAGCGCTCGTGCCAAATTCACGGCACCCCACACAAGCCAGCCAACCACACCAATAGAGACTACTGGGTGTTCAAATAGGCCGGCAAAATAAACGCTGAAAACAAGGACAAGGGGCTGCACAGCAACGGTGACGAGGAGCCCCGGCGTCCGAACATGGGGGGACAGAAGAAACTTCCCCCCAGGTGAAAACGGTCAACATGATCTACGCCACTCACATCCCCAAGCGGGAACGGAAGCGAGCACTACGGGACGTCTATGCGATGGAGCCAGTCGCCCCCAAATTCAACCCATGGTCAGCTTGTCAGATCACCTTTGATCGTAGGGATCATCCTACTAGCATCCGTCACGGCGGCTCAGCCGCATTGGTCTTAGACCCAATCATCGACGGATTCCACCTCACGCAAGTTCTTATGGACGGCGGCAGCAGCCTGAACCTGCTTTATCAGGACACAGTGCGCAAAATGGGCATTGACCCTTCAAGGATCAAGCCCACCAAAACCACCATTAAAGGTGTAATTCCTGGAGTAGAGGCCCGCTGTACGGGCTCCATAACATTGGAAGTGGTCTTCGGATCTCCGGACAACTTCCGAAGCGAAGAGTTAATCTTCGATATTGTCCCTTTCCGCAGTGGTTACCACACACTGCTCGGACGAACCGCATTCGCTAGATTCAATGCAGTGCCACACTACGCATACCTCAATCTCAAGATGCCAGGCCCGCGCGGGGTCATAACAGTCAACGAAAACATGGACCGCTCTCTCCATACAAAAGAGCATACTGCAGCCCTCGCGGCAGAAGTACAATGCGGCCTCCTCCGACAAACCACTAATCCGGTGACCTCAAGCACCGTCAAGCGAGTTCGGAGCACCCCGCAACAGGATCATCAGGCACGCCAAGAGCGCGACTAGCAGTCCAGCCTCCGCTCAAACCCCATTAAAGCAGCATTCATGCCACGCGTACACAATTGCACACTCAAAATACCATGGGCGCAGGCGGAGGCGCATCAGTGACTCAGTCAACAGTGCGGTATCACCGCAACATACTTTCATAATCTTTCCCTTTTACCTTTCAGGACATTGCTTTAGGGCATCCTCTTTAGAAGAGCCGGATTGTCGGACTTATATAGGGGAGAAAACCAAGGAGGCAACAGGCTTTGTGCACAGAAGGAAACACCCAGGTGGAATCTATTTACGATCGTTATACCTGTTTTATCTATCTGTACATGACCTGCCCCCGGATAGGACATGTCAAATAGTCCTATTTATCTCCGCTTAATGAATTCATTGTAAACATACGCTTAAACATATTATTCATCAATGGGAGATCACACATAGCGCCAGCTTATCAGTCTTATTTCGGCATTTTTCTCGCAAATGTTTATTTGATATTGCATCCGTACACCTTGGTACGTTCAGTTTGCCAGGGGCTTCTTATGGTGCCCCATACGGCAAGACAAGTCCGAACACTTTCAATAGTGCGGCACCCCAAACTTATAGCACTATATGCATCAACTCCGAATCATGTCTTGGGTCTACAGTTGGGTTAGCCCGGCTCCCTTGCTTTGGTACCTTACGTTCTGTTATATCGGCTAAGGTAGCGCAGGGAGAACTACTGCAATTGTGTCCCGGTTCTTCTGGACGAGCACCTCAGTAGAGAAAGCCGAAAACTGACAAGCATGATGTGGCGAGAGCTGGTCGCTGTTCGAGAGGTCTTAAAATCCTTAAAGATTTTTCCGCTTTAGGTGATAAATCGGCTTCGTCCGATCTAGGCGTATATAGCGCCCCAATTCGGCCTTCCGGATTCTAGGGGCTTCGCCAAAATTTAAAATTGTAGACTTCTATGGCTAAGTGAAAGTTATAAAGCCGCATAGTCCGATTGCCTTGTTCGCTGCGCCGGACACCTCCTTAAGGGACCAAACATTTTGATAAAGAGTGTATGGGTTTTCCACGAACACCCTAGTACTAGTTACGTGGGGGCGGAAGCCGACGACTGCCTACTTTCAGAATTTTATAAAGAGCCGCACAGAAGGTAATATTTTAAATCATAAAAGCGCTACATAGCGCAAGTAACTTCGTCCTTAAATTACAAACATGACAGAAGTGAATTCATTCTAAAATTGTGTCCTTGGTACATTCATCGGCCACGAGACGAGCGCCCTTCATAACACCATCATAGTACTTCTCGGGATGGCGATGCTCCTTGCCCTCTGGCAGACCGTCCTTCACCAGCTTCTCAGCATCCAGCTTGCCCCAGTGCACCTTCGTGCGGGCAAAGGCCCAGCGGGCACCCTCAGTGCAAACAGATCGCTTGATGACTTCGAGCCGTGGACAGGCATTCACCATCCGCTTGATCAGGCCGAAGTAGCTAGCCGGCAGGGGCTCACCAGGCCACATCCGGACTATGAAATCTTTCATAGCCACTTCGGCCGCCCTGTGGAGTTCGACCAACTGCTTCAGTTGGTCACTCAGAGGCATTGGGTGTTCGGCCCCAGCATACTAGGACCAGAACAGCTTCTCCATTGAGCTCCCCTCTTGGGCACAGTAGAACTCCGCGGCATCTGAAACGCTGCGTGGCAGATCTGTGAATGCCCTTGGAGAGCTCCAAATTCGAGTAAGTAAAAGAAACGCCTCCTCCACATGTTTTCTTTGCATAAAGAATTTCTTACCCGCCGCTATCTTTTTGGCCTCTTGGATTTCCTGTTGTGCCTTCTTGGCTTCGGCCTTGGCATCTTTCACACTCACAAGGGCCTTCGCAAGCTCGGCCTCTTTCATCTTCAGATCATGCTCCACGGACTCAAACTTCTTGCCGTGGTCCTGGATCTCTTGTTCTACCTCGCCCACTCTAGCACTTTGCTTTTCGCTCTCCTTGCATTCCAAGGCCGCCTTGTCTTCGGCCTCAGACAGCGCTTTCTTCAGGGACGCCACTTTGGCGGTGGCCCCTGTTACACAGTCACGACGCTTCATCGTTAGACTAACTAGTTTTATCTATCCTTAAATACATAAGAGCGAAGAGTCACTCACCTTTGTTCTCTTCGAGCTGCCTCTTCGTGAGGTTGAGCTCTCCCTGTGCCTGCTCCAGGTCCCGCTTTAGTTCGGTAACCTTGGCTGTGCGGGCAGCAGCGGCAAGCAGCATAGCCTGCTTATTCACATGAATACTCTTTATTAGACTCCTGCGGATTATAATTGACCCTCCGTTTGGCTTTTCTTTCCGAACACAAAACAGAGTATCAGGGGCTACTACCTATCGGGTGGTAGTCCGCTCTTGGCAGACGAAACCTTCTGAATCACCGCACTCATAAGAGTACGGTGCTCTTCAACCATGGAAGCGCCATGAAGCGCTTCCAGCAGACAATCCAGCACCTCGGGCGCAACGGACGTCCTCGACGCAGACGGCTCGCCCTCCCTAACGAGGGGCTGCCCGCCTGAGTCCGGAACCTTTGACGGTTCCGGAACAGTGTTCGGCTGAGAGCCCGGCCTACTGTGGCTCTCATCGACACGATCCGTGGGGATCTTGAACCCCGCATGTCCGACATCTGGAATCCCGCCTTGGGGCGTCTCCAGAGTCACCTCCCCCCGCTCTGGGAGCCTTCGGGACAACACCTCCATGTCATCCGCGGGCTGAGGAGTAGTGGCCGTCGGGAGCGAGTTCATCTCCGAATCGCTCAGGGACCCGGAAGAAGATACTTCGGGATTAGCCCTGGCCGGACTGCATATATGTTCGGCGTTATAAAAAAAGCTATGAAGTAAAGTTATGATAAAGTGCGGATACTTACGATCACGCTAGGGGCTTCCCCCTGGGCAGCCACCCCTCCTCGCTGAGAGTGGCCGTGGTGGAGTAGTCCAGAAGGGACACCTTTCCCTTCTTGGACGTCCTAGCCTCCCCCTCCGGGGCGGCTTTCCTCTTTTTCTCCTCCCCAGTGCGGGGAGGTAGAGTTTCTTCTTGCTTCCCCCCGCCTCCGCGGGAGGAATCTGTCTCGTGGTCATCGGACGACGTGGGTATGACGGCCTTGCGCCGAGGGCCTTTTCCGGCCCCCTGGTCCGCCTCCGCAGGCCCCTCATCCTTTCCGGATGGGGCGGCTTGTTCTTCTTCTTCCTCCCCTTCGTGGGAGGAGTGTGCCTCTTCATGTTCGGACGAGGCTTCCGACACAACCTTACGCCGGAGACCCTTTCGGATCCCCGGGGCCTTCTTTTCGGCCTTCTTCTCCGGTGCCTTATAGGGCGCCAGGACTAGCATCTCCGTCAGGAGAGCATCAGCTGGGCCTTCTGGCAGCAGAGTCGGACAGTCAATCTGCTCCGCTGTCTCCACATAATCCTGAACAAATATGCACAATTACTTAAGACTCCCCCATAAATATATCGGGAAGAACCGAATCCGGTGGTAGCCTGAAAACTCACCTGACTAGGAGGCCGCGCAGCATGGAGCCCACGGTCCTCGGATGTGGGAGGAGGTACTTCGGAGGCCTTGAACGATGCCTTCCACGCGTCTTTGTGCTTCATGCCATAGAGCCTCTGAAGCGTCTGGTGTTCGGCCAGGACGAACTCCCACAGATTGAATGCCCGCCTTTGGCACGGCAGAATCCGGCGAACGAGCATGACCTGGATCACGTTGACAAGCTTGATGTTCTTGTCCTTCATGCTCTTGATGTAGGTTTAGAGTCCGGTCAGCTCTGCAGGTTCGCCCCAGGTCAGGCCCTTCTTTTCCCAGGAGGTGAGCCGCATGGGGGCTCCGGATCACAACTCAGGGGCCGCGGCCCAGTTGGCGCCGCGCGGCTCAGTGATGTAGAACCACCCCGATTTCCACCCTTTTACGGACTCCGCAAAGGAGCCATCCAGCCAGGTGACGTTAGGCATCTTGCCCACCATGGCCCCTCCGCACTCTGCTTGCTGGCCGCTTACAATCTTCGGCTTCACGCAGAAGATTTGCACCCACAGGCCGAAGTGAGGCTGGATGCGGAGGAAGGCCTCGCATACGATGATGAACGCCGAGATGTTGAGGACGAAATTCGGGGCTAGATCATGGAAATCTAGCCCGTAGTAGAACATGAGCCCGCGAACGAACGGATGGAGTGGAAATCCCAGTCCACGGACGAAGTGGGCGACAAACACAACCCTCTCGTGGGGTCCTGGGGTCGGAATGACCTGCCTGATGTCTGGTAGCCGGTGCGCTATGTCTGCGGCCAAGTATCCGGCCGCCCGAAGATTTGCGATATGCTTCTTCTTGACGGTGGAAGCCACCCACTTGCCTCCTGCTCCAGACATGTTTAGCTGTGCGGAGAAGACTTGGGCTTGGGCGCTGGAGCTCGAGGGGGCAAGAGTGGGCAAAGGAGGAAGAAGGCGTGGGTGAAAATGGGGAAATCTTATCCCTTTATAGAGGCAACGAAAGCGGTGCGCCTCCCCACTTGCCCGTTGGGAATCGCTTGCCTCCCAAGCGCCACGATTGATGGCGTGGTGGGATTACCCATACCCATATTGATGAGAATCCCGTGATAAGGGGACACAATCTCTGCTTTGACAAGACGTGTCAAGGAAACCGCCTCACAATATGCACTGTGGCTGGTTGTAGGAAAAATGGTTCGAATAATGACCCGACCATAATGACACGTTGTGTTGTCTAAAAAGTTGTCAGCGGATTGCATTTGTGCAATATCATTCTCTCTACGGTGGCATGCGAAGATCATTTTGTGGATCCGGACACAATTCAAGTGTCTGATAATTACTTTGGAGTATTCGGAGAAGGAACCCGCCTTGCAATGCCGAAGACAAGACTGCGCGCCGGACTCATCGTCATTGAATCCTGGTTCAGGGGCTACTGAGGGAGTCCCGGATTAGGGGGTATTCGGACAGCCGGACTGTATACATCGTCCGGACTATTGAAGCGTGAAGATACAAGACTCAAGACTTCGGCCCATGTCCGAATGGGACTCTCCTTTGCGTGGAAGACAAGCTTGGTGATCCGGATATTGTGTTCCCTTCCTTGTAACTGACTCCATGTAAACCCTAGCCCTCTCCGGTGTCTATATAAACCGGAGAGGTTGGTCCTTAGAAGGACGATCAGAATTACAATCATACCATCATAGGCTAGCTCTTAGTGTTTCGCCTCTACGATCTCGTGGTAGATCTACTCTTGTACTACCCATATCTGCAATATTAATCAAGCAGGAAGTACGGTTTTACCTCCATCGAGAGGGCCCGAACCTGGGTAAACATTGTGTCCCTTGCTTCCTGTTACCATCAGCCTAGACGCACAGATCGGGACCCCCTACCCAAGATCCGCCGGTTTTGACACCGACAGCCGTAGTGCTTCTTCAACCTCTGGTCTTCTTGCTCCAGCCGCCCAAACCAGCGCCGGTCGTGCCGCGTGCTCCTGCCTCCCGTGGCCGGCTGTGATGCCGCGGAGGCCTCACCGCCCCCTACTACTCCCACCGCTGGCCAGGCCATCCCTCTACTCACCCACACCCCCTGTTATTCTGCGGCGACAACAGACTCACACCACAGCCGAACCAGTGAACCCTCGTACTCCTCTTCGCATGGGCATCCACTGCTGCGTCTTCCCCGGCTCCGCGTCGTCCCCTTCCTAGGCCTTGCCGTCGTCCATCGTCGTAGTTCCCTCGGCGCGACATGGTCAATGTGGTCAACAACCGAATTCCATCGGAACAGTACTGTACGTGGAGAGGCTGACAGCTGGGTCCACGGCAGCCGCAAGGAAGTGCCTCCTTATTACACCAAAAATAATGATTCCTCCACCTGACAGCAGGGACCCACCGGACAAGCCACAGTATTTCGCGAAAAAAATGTTTCCTCCCTGACTGCTGGGACCTACCAGCTACATCTTCGCACGCAAGGAAGTGTGTCCATATTACGGGCAAAAAAAATGATTCGCCCCCTGACTGCTGGGACCCACCAGCTACATCTTCGCACGCAAGGAAGTGCGTCCGGGCAAAAAAAACCGATTCGCCCCCTGACTGCTGGGACCCACCAGCTACATCTTCGCAAGCAAGGAATTGCCTGACAGTCGGGACCCACCTGGTCGAAGCGTACGTAGCGTTGTCATTCTGGTCGCGAACGTGTACATACATACTGGTCGATGTAGAGGCGCGCACATGTCGTAGTAGAGGCGCGCACGTGTCGTAGTAGAGGCGCGCACGTAGCATGTACACGTACGTACAACGGCCAGTGTGCAAGAAAGAAAATACGGCCACATACGTACATACGGGCGGGGTCTCGAACGCCTACTCGCGCATACGTACGACGAGGGCTTGTGTACATGGTTGGGTCGGAACGGAGAAACAGCGCCATCGTTGTGTTCATGGGGAGGCAACGGAATGCGTCGTGTTCATGGGGAGGCAACGGAATGCGTCGTGTTCATCGGGAGGCAACGAAACGCGTGGGAGCCAACCGGCTTGGACGGAATAGGCGATGGAAATGAGGCCTGGCATACCACGGAACGGAGGAAACAACCTTGTGTTCGACCGGCCATGTTCGAAACGGGATCCTGTTCATCGGGAGGGGTCTGGCGTACCGCAAAACAGAGGAAACGGACCTCCTACGGTCGAAACAGGGTTCCTGTTGATCGGGAGGGGTGTGGCGTACCACAAAATGGACGAAACGGACTTGTGTTGGAGCGCTACAGTCGAAACGGGGGTCCTGTTCATCGGGAGGGGTGTGGCGTACCGCAAACGGACGAAACGGACTTGTGTCGGAGCGCTACGGTCGAAACGGGCGTCCTGTTGATCGGGAGGGGTGTGGCGTACCACAGAACGGGACTCCACGGGATACTATTCATCTCCATCGTCGACCTCCTCCAGCCTCCACGGGCTACCGTCGACCTCCTCCAACCTCCACGGGCTCATGTTCATCCAGCCTCCACCGTGCGCTACTGCACCGGCTACTGTTCAACCACCCCTCCACCGTCTACTGTTCATCCAGCCCTCCACGGGGTCGTCTTGTTCATCCAGCCCTCCACAGCATGGGGTCCTGTTCATCCA
>NC_041383.1:196959213-196988686 GCF_002162155.2 Triticum dicoccoides
ACTGTTCATCCAGAGAGGCAACATCGATCGGCTTCAGTTAGCAGTAGTAGCGAAGGAATTGCTCGATCGGGTTCAATTAACAGCCATTGATAGATCGCTCGGGTTCAGTAATGCGTAGCCTGCAGTGCAATCGCTCGGGTTCAGTTAGAGCCCAACGCCTCGCTTGGGTTCAGTTAGAGCCAATGCCTCGCACACACGCGCGTACATGTATGAGAGAAACGCGCATCGCTCGGCCCCCGACCTCCCACCGTAACCGGGAACTCCCCGAAATTTTCCTTGCCCTCGCTTCTACCACGGTTTTTTCCGTCATGGACGACCCAAAGAATGTCATGCAGCTGTGTCTCTGGCCCGCCCAGGACGAAAAGCCCATTTTCTGTCATGATTTTTTGTCATAGAAGTAGGAGCCCACCACATCTATGATGCTACCGGGTTTTGTCACAATTATCGTCATAGAAGTGTCATATGTATGACAGAAAAAAAATTCTGTCGGCCCAAAATGTCACGGATGTGTCTTTTTTTGTAGTGTATGGACTTTGATTGACTTGCCCGATGATCAACGAGCCATTGAGAATAAATGGATCTTCAAGAGGAAGACGGACGATGATAGTATTGTTACTATATACAAAGCTCGAATTGTCGCAAAAGGTTTTCGACAAGTTCAAGGTGTTGACTACGATGAGATTTTATCACTCATAGCGATGCTTAAGTATGTCCGAATCATGTTAGCAATTGCCACATTTGATGAAATCTGGTAAATGGATGTCAAAACTGCATTCCTTAATGGATTTCTTAAAGAAGAGTTGTATATGATACAACAAGAAGGTTTTGTCAATCCTAAAGGTGCTAACAAAGTGTGCAAGCTCCAGCGATCCATCTATGGACTGGTGCAAGCATCTCGGAGTTGGAATATACACTTTGATGAGTTGATCAAAGCATATAGTTTTATATAGACTTGCGGTGAAGCCTGTATTTACAAGAAAGTGAGTGGAAGCACTACAGCCTTTCTGATAAGTATATGTGAGTGACATATTATTGATCAAAAATGATGTAGAATTTTTTGGAAAGCATAAAGCAGTGTTTGAAAGGAGTTTTTCAAAGAAAGACCTCTGTGAAGCTGCTTACACATTGAGCATCAAGATCTATAGAGATAGATCAAGACGCTTGATAAGATTTTTCAATGAGTACATACCTTGACAAGATTTTGAAGTAGTTCAAAATGGAACAGTCAAAGACGGAGTTCTTGCCTGTGTTGCAAGGTGTGAAGTTGAAAGACTCAAAACCCGACCATGACAGAAAATAGAAAGAGAATGAAAGTCATTTCCTATGCCTCAGTCATAGGTTCTGTAAAGTATGCTATGCTGTGTACCAGACCTATTGTGTACCTCACCATGAGTTTGGCAAGAGGGTACAATAGTGATCCAGGAGTGGATCACTAGACAGCGGTCAAAATTATCCTTAGTAGAATAAGGAAATATTTCTCGGTTATGGAGGTGATAAAGAGTTCATCGTAAAGAGTTACATCGATGCAAGCCTTTACACCGATCCGGATGACTCTTATTCTCAATCTGGATACATATTAAAAGTGGGAGCAATTAAGCTAGAGTAGCTCCATGCAGAGCATTGTAGACATATAACATTTGCAAAATACATACGGATCTGAATGTTGCAGACCCGTACACTAATATTTATCTCACAAGCAAACCATGATCACACCTTAGTACTCTTGGGTATTATCCACATAGCAATGTGAATTAGATTATTAACTCTAGTAAACCCTTTGAGTGTTGGTCACATGGTGATGTGAACTATGGGTGTTAATCACATGGTGATGTGAACTATTGGTGTTAAATCACATGGCGATGTGAACTAGATTATTGACTCTAGTGCAAGTGGGAGACTGAAGGAAATATGCCCTAGAGGAAATAATAAAGTTATTATTTATTTCCTTATATCATGATAAATGTTTATTATTCATGCTAGAATTGTATTAACCGTAAACTTAGTACATGTGTGAATACATAGACAAAAACAGAGTGTCCCTAGTATGTCTCTACTAGACTAGCTCGTTAATCAAAGATGGTTAAGTTTTCTAACCATAGACATGTGCTGTCATTTGATGAACGGGATCACATCATTAGAAAATGATGTGATGGACAAGACTTATCCGTTAGCTTAGCACTATGATCGTTTAGTTTATTGCTATTGCTTTCTTCATGACTTATACATGTTCCTATGACTATGAGATTATGCAACTCCCGAATACCAGAGGAATACTTAGTGTGCTATCAAACATCACAACGTAACTGGGTGATTATAAAGATGCTCTACATGTGTCTCCGATGGTGTTTGTTGGGTTGGCATAGATCGAGATTAGGATTTGTCACTCCATGTTTTGGAGAGGTATCTCTGGGTCCTCTCGGTAATGCTCATCATTATAAGCCTTGCAAGCAATGTGACTAATGAGTTAGTTGCGGGATGAAGTATTATGGAACGAGTAAAGAGACTTGCCGGTAACGATATTGAACTAGGTATGATGATACCGATGATCGAATCTCGGGCAAGTAACATACCAATGACAAAGGGAACAACGTATGTTGTTATGCGGTTTGACCGATAAAGATCTTCGTAGAATATGTAGGAGCCAATATGAGCATCTAGGTTCTGCTATTGGTTATTGACCGGAGATGTGTCTCGGTCATGTTTGCATAGTTCTCGAACCCGTAGGGTCCGCACGCTTAACGTTCGATGACGATTTGTATTATGAGTTATGTGGTTTGATGTACCGAAGTTTGTTCGGAGTCCTGGATGAGATCACGGACATGACGAGGAGTCTCGAAATGGTCAAGAGGTAAAGATTCATATATAGGACGATGGTATTTGGACACCAGAAGTGTTCCGGGTGATACCGGGTCACCAGAAAGGGTTCCGGGCAACCCCCGACAAAGATATGGGCTTAATGGGCCAAGTAAGGGAACACACCAGCCCACAAGGGGCTGGTGCGCCCCTATAGAGCCAGCCACGTGGGGAGAAAGGGAAAGGAGAGGAGGAAAAGGAAAGTATGAAGTAGGATTCCTACTTCCTTCTCCTCCCCCCTCCTTCCTTCCCCCCTTGTCCAAATATGGTAAGGGGGGCGAATTGGACTAGGGGCCCAAGTAGGATTCCTCCTACTTGGGCGCGCCCTAGGCTGCCTCCCTCCCTCTCCCGCCTTTATATACATGGGGAGAGCACCCCTAGAACACACATCAATTGTTCCTAGCCATGTGCGGCGCCCCCCTCCACAGTTAACACCTCGGTCATATCGTCGTAGTGCTTAGGTGAAGCCCTGCGCAGGTAACTTCATCATCACCGTCGCCATGCCGTCGTGCTGACGGAACTCTCCCTCGGCCTCAACTGGATCAAGAGTACGAGGGACGTCATCGAGATGAACATGTGCTGAACACGGAGGTGCCGTACATTCGATGCTAGGATCGGTCGGATCGTGAAGATGTACGACTACATCAACCGCGTTGATATAACACTTCCGCTTTCGGTCTACGAGGGTACGTGGGCACACTCTCCCCTCTCGTTGCTATGCATTTCCTAGATAGATCTTGCGTGATCGTAGGAATTTTTTTGAAATTACCGCGTTCCCCAACAATGTTTTTCAAGCATGTATTTCATTTTTCTACAGTTAAAAAACCAATAAACGACGTGTTTGTGGTTGACTATTGCCACATATTTCTGTGAAATATCTGCCCATTCCTTGTAAAAGGCATGAGAATTTACTAAATAGCACGATCATGGTTTTCCACACTGTTCTCATGCACTTTTTCTTGCACCAATTGTTTGAATTTGAATTATCTACATTAATGCCTAGAAAATGCACATAATCACCTAAATATTGTAAATGAACCCGGAAAAGTGCCAAATTTGGACACGGTGATTTGCAGGGTTTATGTTCATCGTAGAAAAAGACTCATGCCCACTTCGTCCCCACCCAATCGCCGCGGACTCCTCCGCTACTCTGCACCTCATCAACTTCTATCTCGGCGGCCATCCTAATCTCGATGGCTGTTGTCAGCAGGCAAAGGTCGCGCTCCAAACGGCATATGATTTCGCCCTTACCGCTTTTCGTCGCCTATCTGCACCGACATTCTAGACTCTGGTCAATTGGGGTTTTCTGCGGGATTGGGCTGGGGATTTTTCTCATGGAGAAGGTAATCAACTTAGTGAAATATTCACTCATATCTTATCGCAGTCCGTCCGTCGCTGTTAGTCAACCGGTGAAAATCATCATGGATTCATTTTTCTTCTAGCTGATTCGAGGGTTTTCATTCATGTGTCCATAGTGCGAGCACAAATCAGGCAAGTGTGGTCGCGGCCAGTCAGAATCGAAGTTCTATCTCACCATTCCGGATGACTTCAGGGAGATCTTGGTATGTTCAATCTCAACCTACCACGGTCGACATGGCCTAAATTTGTCAACATATACCCTCTATTGCTACATTTGGATAAAAGGTACGGTGCCACGTGCAGCCTAGATGTCGAAGTCGATTCCCCCTATATTAGGCAAATATATGATGTATTGTTCATTCAGCTACTCTCATATTTGCATCAAATCTTTGTTACATTATCTATTTTTAATTATATATTTTGGTACTTCGCTTTCATCTATATATTGATTTGTTCTATCAGTTACTACCATATTTGCATCTTGCTCTGTTATTTCAATATATCTAATTTAGGATCTTAGTTTTCATTTCAAGCAGTACATCCCTTGCTTTGCAAGAACATGAGTAGAAGGAAATCTTGGGTTTTACTTTGTTGATGACTCCATGGATGTCATACTGACAACGTAGTATGGATTTACAATGACGGTTAGCGCAAAACTTGATAAAGATGGTCACTCCTATTTTGATGCGGACCTTTGAAGAAAAATGTCTAAGTGTTATGAACTGAAAGCTAGCAATAAAATTCTAGGGCGTGCACCATAGCCTGGTCTAATTAACATGGATGTTTAATTCCCCAACATCATCAGCCAATCAACGTCTGATTGATGTTAGTGTCCTTTCAACTTTCTCCATGATGGCATATTACTTAGCAAAATCGGGGTATTTGTTCTGACTAATTGATCACTATTTAAGCAACCAATTGTGATTTTATTTTCTGACTCTGTTCCTAGGAAGTAACAAATTCTTTTTACCAATTTATGCACACTATATATTCTTCTACCATGTTCTGAATAAATAATACCTTTCCACCTTTTAAGTAGGATATGTTGGATGCATAGTGAAAGATCTATTTGTTACTAAGCATACCAAATTTCATTGGAAGGACTTGAAGCATGCCATAAACTTTGTTGATAATCTGACAGAGATAGCACAACGTATGAACGTTGGATTTTAGATGGGATTAATTATACCTATGGGGCACACATTGAACAAGACCAATTGTGTGCACAAAACGCTGGTACAAAGTCTTATTTTTATGTTGATGCTCATAAACTATATATATATATATAATATATATATATATATGTATGTATATAATATATATATATATATATGTTACAATTGGGTTTTTATTCTACATTTCAACAGAAATTGCCCGCTGTAGCAGTTCCTGGATCGATTTCCCGGTGTGGTCGAATTACACTTGTGCCTGCTAATAACGCCAAAATGATTGCAAGGTACTGCATTTCCCGCATAAATGGAACCATTCAAATTAACAAGTTCTCGCTTGTCGTGGCAATGCATCCATATTGGAAAATTGGACACACTGTTCTACTCATGCTCTACCAAGGCACATGAGGGCTCTTCTTTTTCATTGACGAGATGCCAAGTCGCCGTGATCAAGCTGCTTCCAGCGGATAGTTGTGGTTGTTGGCCCTCAGCCTCTTAAAATGTGCTAGTTGTTACTATGTTAAGTATGTAGATATGGACCATATGGTTCTTGGCCCTCAGCCTCTTAAAATGTGATAGTTGTTAGTATGTTAAGTATGTAGATATGGACCATATGGTTGTCAAAACCATATTACGAAGATCCTCCTTTTGTCGAATAGTGTAACCACTATATGTATGTTACTCAAATGTTGTTAGCCACATTCTTAATTTTTCATGGAAAGTATTAGTATCGTAAACAGTTCATTGAGTTTAAGCGTGTGCCCGATGTCCAGAAGGCATTTGCATATTAACTGTCCATATTGCAAATTCACACACGTATTAACATAAGGAAACGTATGTGTAACTTACTAATCATCGCACACGAGTACCCGCAGACGCATCGTGTGCGATACTCCTAGCCACCGCAAGCAACTAGTTTGCAAATTTCAAAGTTTTTTGTACACACAGAATCGCACTCGAATTAACTTTAGTAACCGTCTGTGTTGTAATTTCTCATCACAAAACAGTTCATCCGAGTCGGCTGTTTGCCGCGTATCACACACATCTTGTTTACACGACTCGTTTGTGTTCTTTTGGCTCATCGCAAACAGTTCATCTATGTGAACTGTATGCCGCATATCACACGCATCTTGTTAAGTTGAACCATTTTGGTTGTGTTCCCTAATCGAAAACAGTTCATCCGAGTGAATCGTATGACGTATATCACACACACCTTGATCTGGCTAACAGTTTATGTTGCACTCCCTAATAGCAAACAGTTCATCTAAGTGAACTGTATGGCGTATATCGCACACACCTTGATATGGCTGCCCGTTTCTGTTGTTCTGTCTCATTGCAAATAGTTCGGATGGATCAACCGTGTGCCCTGCATCACACACGTAACTAAATCTGAACCATGTTTGATGGCTCCGCCATCGTAAACATTTTGCATCTTTTTTGACTTTTTTTACATCACTGTTTGCGATTAATGCATCACACACAGTTTCGTCAAAGGGTCTCTGATCGTAGTGTCATGTTAGCAGCATCCTGCAATAGTGTACCCATCCATGAAACCAGTCATGAGTAGGTGCACCATCAAACGACCATCCTCATAGGGGTCGAGCCAAAGTCCTTTGCATCTTCGACACAGACATAAAATCTTTGTCCGGTTATTTTGATTCATGGCCTGCACCGCCGACCGCAACCACCTTTCCACCATCGTTCCACTGACCATCATGAATGCCCACGCAGTAATAATAAACAAATTGATTATAAAAATGCATGCATGCATCAAATTCATACAAAAATTCAGCATGACCTTCCCTAAAAATAGGACATATAGAGTTTGCCCGAAATTCGCCGAAACAGAAATAAATCGACTTTCCGGCAAAACACAGGCAACCCAAGCACAGTTCGGCGGCAACTCATGCCACACACACAATTTCCATCATATCGCCCGATTATGTCATATCACACACATACACATATTTCCATTCTTGCAAAAGCACGAATTTTTAATCACCTATCTCGAGATCGAGCACGGTGATGATGGTGTTGATCGGTGTCACCACACATCTAGGGAATGATCAAAAGTGGACAAAGCTTACTTCTTGACATGACTAGATCTAGTCAGGGAGGTACATAGGTCACTTCATTAAATGGGTAGGTCTACCTAGATAGTTGGGGAAGGAGATGACTTTAACTAGTGGACAGGGAGAAAAAAGAGAAATGAGTTGCATTAATGGAGGTGGTGTAGTTAGCTAGGAGCAATAAAGAGAGAGAAAGAGAGGTAGAAGAAAGAGAGTAATGGGAGGGAGAAGTAGTGAGAAGGAAGCAAAGTGAAGGAGAGAAGAGGTGGGAGCGAGGGGAAAGTGAAAGGAAGAGAGGATGGGGGAGGCCGGGAGGAGGAGGGGAGGAAAAGGTGGTGGCTGCGCTCTAGCAGTAGCGCGGGAATGGAAAATGCGTTGCTACTAAAAACGTAGCAGTAGCGCACTCCTGGAAGACGCGCTACTGCTAAGTGGGGCCCGCCATATGGCCAAGTTCAAACTTAACAGTAGCGCCCTACCCTGAAAACGCGCTACTACTATATTGTTAGCAGTAGCGTGGTTTGCGGAAGAGCGCTACTATACCTAGCCTGTCGGCTGGGAAAAAAAGAGAGGATCAAATTTTCTAGTAAATACTAGAAAAAAGGGCTTTCTACATAGGGATCGTAAAAACAACGATTTTTCCCTATCAGCTGTAGGAAGGAAGGACACTTCACGAGAATCAAAAAACATTCTCAAAAAACAAAGAAAGTGTGGCCTATACTACTACTCTATGGATAAAGTTTCTCAAATTGATAGAGAAAGCACCGTAAAGATCAATTAGTGAGCGACTGGGTCGATACAACTAAAAAAAACTGCTTACTTATCCCATGATATGGGGCAAAATTTAGGAATCCGCTTTGGTGTGGCAATTATAGTAGTAGCGCATTTTCATCTTGCCGCGCTACTGCTATATGGGTAGCAGTAGCGCCCTTTGTGACCACGCGCTACTGCTAAGTAGTTGTACCACCTCCTTTTAACCAGCGCTACTGATAATCTTCTGTGTATAAGATTTTTCGTAGTAGTGCATGGTTATCCCGTGTATAGTTTATTGTGTGGCTTTGGAAAAATTTATGTTTTCTCTTCTAATAGTGTTGGTGACTAGCTGAAAAACCATAACACATTGGTGTTAGTTGGTTACACGGGAGATCCGTCCCTGATCCTTATGCGTGCTGGGCCAAAAAAAATCATGCATCTACTCCCTTGCTTTTCTTTTTGCTCTGCATATTAGATTTGTCTGAAATCAAACTCCTCAAAGTTTGACCAAGTTTATACAAAATATTATTAACATTCACAATACAAGAATAACATCTTTAGGTCCACCATAAAATATAATTTCATATTATACTTATTAGGTATTGTAGTGTTGATATTTTCTAATATAAAGTTGTTCTAACTTTGCAAAGTTTGACCACAGACAAATCCAATGCATGAAGTAAAACGATACAGAGGGAATATTACATGTGTATACATGGCCACAAGAAATGCCATGATTCAAGAGTAAAAAATGGCAGTTGACCTGGCATCCAAAATTTGGCAGCTGTAAGAGCATCTCTAGCAGACTCCTTAAAACCGGTAAAACCCTTATAATTTTTAGATTTTTAAGGGTTTGATCGTAAAAAATGTCCAAAACAGAAACTGTAAAAGCGGCCCGACCCTTAAATATTCTAAAGGCCACCATAAACCCACACCTGAGAGCAATATATTTGAAGGCTCAAAGACTAAACTGAGGGTGACTGTCGGTGTCAAAACCGGCGGATCTCGGGTAGGGGGTCCCGAACTGTGCGTCTAGGCGGATGGTAACAGGAGACAAGGGACACGATGTTTTTACCCAAGTTCGGGCCCTCTCGATGGAGGTAAAACCCTACTCCTGCTTGATTAATATTGATGATATGGGTAGTACAAGAGTGGATCTACCACGAGATCAAGGAGGCTAAACCCTAGAAGCTAGCCTATGGTATGATTGTTGTAATGGTTGTTCGTCCTATGAACTAAAACCCTCCGGTTTATATAGACATCGGAGAGGGCTAGGGTTACACAGAGTCGGTTACAATGGTAGGAGATCTACATATCCGTATTGCCAAGCTTGCCATCCACGCCAAGGAAAGTCCCATCCGGACACGGGACGAAGTCTTCAATCTTGTATCTTCATAGTCTTGGAGCCCGGCCGATGATGATAGTCCGGCTATCCGGACACCCCCTAGTCCAGGACTCCCTCAGTAGCCCCTGAACCAGGCTTCAATGACGACGAGTCCGGCGCGAATATTATCTTCGGCATTGCAAGGCGGGTTCCTCTTCCGAATAATTCATAGAAGATTGCGAACACCAGGATAGTGTCCGGCTCTGCAAAATAAATTCCACATACCACCGTAGAGAGAATAATATGTACACAAGTTCAATCTGCTGACGTATTTTGTGGCGTGACATCACACCACTACCAAGCCTTTACTTGAATCGTTTTTATTATACCACCTCAGCGCGTTTAGCGAAGCGATTTCCTTGGCACGTCTTGTCGAAGCAGAGATCGTGTTCCCCTTATTCCGGGATTCCCATCAATACGGACGTGGGTAACCCAACCGCGCCATTGATTGTGGCGCTTGGGAGATAAGCGAGTTCTACCAGGCCGGTGGGGACGCATAGTCTTCGTCCGCTCATATATAAGGGGATAAGGATCCACCTTTTTTACCTACGCCTTCTTCCTCCTTTGCTTATCCATCTCCGCGCACTCGAGCCCCAGCGCCCAAGTCCGCACATCTCGCCTCAACCTTCTCCATCCATGTCCGGAGCGGGAGGCAAGTGGATGGCCTCCTCCGTTACGAAGGGGCACATCAAGAAGCTGCGCGGCGCCGGATACCTGTCCAGCGACATCGCGCACCGGCTGCCCGACGAGGGGCAGCTCATCCCCACCCCCAGGCCCCATGAGAGGGTCGTATTTCTTCCCCACTTCCTCCGCCGACTGGTCTTCCCACTTCACCCCTTCATCCGGAGGCTCATGTACTACTACGGCCTGGACTTCCACGATCTGGCGCCAAACTTCATCCTCAACATCTCGACGTTTATCGTCATGTGCGAGGCCTTCCTCTGCATCTAGCCTCACTTCGGCTTGTGGCTAAAGACCTTCAATGTCAAGCCGAAGGTGGTGAAGGGCATCCAAGCGGAGTGCGGAGGCGCCATGGTGGGCAAAATGCCCAACGTCACCTGGCTCGAGGGCGCCTTCGTGGAGTCCATCAAAGGGTGGCAATCGGGGTGGTTCTATATCACCGAGCCGCATGACCCTAAATGGGCAGCGGCCCCCGAGTTTAGATCTGGTATCCCCATGCAGCTCACCTCCTGGAAAGAGAAGGGCTTGCTATGGGGTAGTTCGGAGGAGCTGACCGGACTCCAGTCCTGTCTCTAGACCCTGGTGAACAAGAAGCTTAAGCTTGTCAACGTGATCCAGGTCATGCTCGTCCGCCGGATTCTCCCCTGCCAGCAACGGGCCTTCAATCTGTGGGAGTTTGATCCGGCACAGCACCGGACCCTGAGCGGGCTCTTCGATACGACATACGAAGCTGCCTGGAGGGTGCTGTTCAAGGGCGGAGAAGCCCCCGCATCCGCAACTGAAGATCGCGGATTCAGCACGCAGCACCCGGCCGGCGAGGTAAGCTATGTCATCCTTTATGGGACACTCATTTCTTTCATAGTTTGACTCTATGCGGGATCTAAAACTCCCAATGCCTTTAACAGGATAGGCAGAAGACGTCCGGAGAGGTTAACTGTCCAGCTCCCCTTCCAGAAGACCCAGCGGATGCCCGTTTGACGGGGCTGCTGGTCCCGGCACTTTACGTGGTGCCGGAGAAGAAGGCCAAGAAGAAGGCCACAGGAACCCGAAGGAGTTCCCGGCGCCAGGTGGTATCGGACTCATCATCCTCTGACTCCGAGGCGGACTCCTCCACCGAGGAGGAGGAGAAAGAGGCCTCTCCCCCAGCGGGGGGAGAGAAGAAGAGGAAGGCCTCCTCGACGGGGGCGGCCGAAGGGTCCAAGAAAGGACGGACCCTTCCTCCGGACTGCTCCGCCAACGCCGACGATGGCGACGAGGAGTGGCCCTCAAGGGCCAAGCCCCTGGCAAGATCGTAAGTGTCCGAATTCCTGGGTGATTTATAATTTCTCTTTATGCCACGTGGTGTCTTTCTAATGCCGCATACAACCTGTAGTCCGGCCAAGGACGATCTTCCCGCTTCATCTAGCGGGTCCTTGGCTACGTCGGATATGGATTCCCTTCCGACCGCCTCCACCCCTCGTGACGCTGATGACGCCGAGGTGGGATCCCAGGAGGAGACCCATCGGGAGGGGGAGGCTCCGGAGGTGCCACAGGGCAACCTCCCGAACTTCGTACCGGACTCCGCACCGGAACCTGCAGTGGTTCCGGAGTCCGGCAGGCGGCCCCTTCGTAAGAAGGGCAAGACTGTGACACCGGCGGCCGCCGTCCAACCGGAGGCGCCGGATAACTTGTTGGAGGCGCTCAACGGCGCTTCCATCGAGGAAGAACACCGCACTATCATGAGTGCGGTGATTCAGAAGGTTCAGCTCGCCAAGTGCGGGCTGACCGAAGCCTGCAGCAGCCTTCTAACAGGCTTTGAGGTAAGAAATTTAAAATATGTAATATAATACCACATAGACAGTAGCTCCTGATGCTCGGTTCGGTGTTCGGAAAGAAAAGACGGACTGAGGATCTAAAAAGATATACGCAGGAGGTCTAAAAAATATGTCAATATGGGATTGCAGGCTGCGCTGCTGACCTCTGTCGCACTGACTGCGGAGGTCGATGCTTTGAAGCAGAACCTCGAGCGGTCCGAGAGCGAGCTCAGCCGTGCCAAGAAGCAACTCGAGGACAAGGAAGGTGAGTAACACTGTATTAAATTTGTACCTTACAGAAAAGGATTTTGGTTGCAAGAGAAATAACAAGGATAACATGGGTACTACAGGGGCCACGAACGAGGTGGCGACCCTGAAGGAGGCGGTGTCTGCGGCCGCAGAGCGAGCCGAGCGGGAGAAGCAGGAGGCGCGGGTGGCGGAGGTGCAGCAAGAGCTCCAGGCTCTCATGGAAAAACATGAGGGTTTGGAGCGTGACTCAAGGACTCAAGAGTCCGAGCTTGCATCGGCTCTTGAGAGCGCCAAAGCTGCTAAGGCCGAAGCCCACAAGGCCCTCCAAGAGGTCGAGGATTTGAAGAAAATAGCAGCGGGTAAGGCATTTTTCATGCAAAGCAAGCATGTCAATGTGAATTACCTATTACTTACCCGAATTCGGGGCTCCCCAGGAGCATTCGTGGATCTGCCCCGCAGCGTGTCAGATGCTGCCACTTTCTACCGGGCCGAGGAGGGGAGCTCGACGGAGAAGGTCTTCTGGTCTCAGTATGCTGAGGCCGGACATCCGGTGCCCCTTAGCGACCAGCTGAAGCAGCTGGTCGAGCTCCACAAGGTAGCCGAACAGGCCATGAAGGGCCTCATAGTTCGGCTGTGGCCCAAGGAGGCCATGCCTGGGAGCTACTTCGGCCTGGTACAGCGGCTGGTGGACGTGTGTCCCTGGGTGGAGGTCGTCAAGCATTCCGCCTGCATTGAAGGTGCCCGTCGGGCCCTTGCCCGTGCAAAGGTGCACTGGGGCAGGATGGACGCTGAGAAGCTGCTGACGGACGCGCCGCCGGCGGGCAAGCAGTATCGTACGCCCGAAATGTATTATAAGAGTGTCCTGAAGGGTGCCCGCATGATTGCGGATGAGTGCTCCAAAGATGTAATATTTGAGTAGACTCGCATTTTGTTATCCTGTGCGCTGAAAACCTTGTTCATATGCGCTAAGCAACGCTTTTTAATTTAAAATATTACCTTCTGTGCGGCCGTTTATCAAATCTGAGAGATGGCAAGTCGTCGGCTTCAGCCCCCATGCCACTAGTGCTGGGGTGTTCGGGATAAACTTGAGCACTCTTGTTCCCATGTTTGGGTCCATCTAGGGAGGCGCTCAACACAACGAACGAGGCAACCGGACTTATAATGCTTGAACACTCTCACTTAGCCATAGAATTCTATAATTTTAAATTTCGGCGAAGCCCCTAGTGTTCAGAAGACCGAGTTCGGGGCGCTATCCACGCCTGGGCCGGACGAAGCCGGTTCCTCGCTCTAAGCGGCATAAGTCTTTAGGGACTCGAAAAAACCTCTCGAACAGCGACCAACTCTCGCCTTATCATGACGGTCAGTTTTAGCTTTCTCCACTGAGGCGCTCGCCCAGCTCAACCAGGGCGCAATCGCAGTGGTTCTCCCAGTGCTACCTTAGCCGATAAAACGGAACGTAAGGTACCAAAACATGGGAGCCGGGCAAACCCAACTATTGACCCAAGACATGATTCGGAGCTGATGCATATAATGCTATAAGTTCGGGGTGCCGCACTTGTGAAAGTGTTTGGACTTATCACACCATAATGCGGGGAATTTAAGCCCCTGGTGTATTCGGCCGTACCAAAGTGTACGGATGCAAGATGTCGTAAATGAACATATATATAAGAAAGAAATGCAATTATAAGCTAAAAAGCGATGCATTGTTTATTCAAGGAATTCTGCGATGAATGCAGAATGATACAAATAGTGCGGTAAGCAAGGGGTAAGACTATTAAACATGTCCCCCTCCAGGGGTAGGCTGCGGATTGGTGTATGAAAACGGATTTAATGCTCGTAATGGAGACCACCTGGATACTCGCCGTAGCCCTTCTTATCCCCTGGCTGTTGCATCGTGTTTTCGGCAGGTCTACTGCCGAACAGGGCTTCTGGTGAATGGAGTCCTGTGCGTAAAAAAAAGAAAAATAAAAACAGTCACACACTTGGGAGCCCCTGGTGCGGTTAAGCCGCATTCTGGGCCTGTGGTGGCCGTGCCCCTCCCCCTATGCCCATGGTATCTCCAGAGCGTAATGATGTACGCGAAGGACCAGTCTTGCAACTTGGTAGAGGCTGGGGTTGGGGTCGCATTGCTACGCGTGCTCGAAACGTGCCAGGTGGTCTTGTTGTAGGTTACTCCGGGCGCGTTTGGCCGTGTCCGGTCGCTTAACGGCCGGACTCGAAAATTGCCTTAAGAGGCTGCTCTGTACTTCTGCCGCGAGAGCCACTGTGTGCTCCTCCGTTCGGAGGGAGCATTCAGTGTTTCCGTTGACCGTGGTGACTCCTCGAGGGCCTGGCATCTTGAGCTTGAGGTATGCGTAATGCGGCACCGCGTTGAACTTTGCAAACGCGGTCCGTCCAAGCAGAGCGTGATAGCCGCTGCGGAACGGGACTATGTCGAAGATTAACTCCTCGCTTCGGAAGTTATCCGGGGATCCGAAGACCACTTCCAGTGTGACTGAGCCTGTACAATTGGCCTCTACACCTGGTATGACGCCTTTGAAGGTCGTCTTTGTAGGTTTAATCCTTGAGGGGTCTATGCCCATCTTGCGCACTGTGTCCTGATAAAGCAGGTTCAGGCTGCTGCCGCCGTCCATCAGGACTCTAGTGAGGTGAAATCCATCGACGATTGGGTCTAAAACCAATGCGGCGAATCCGCCATGGCGGATACTGGTGGGGTGGTCCCTTCGATCAAAAGTGATCGGGCAAGAGGACCATGGATTGAACTTCGGGGCGACTGGCTCCATCGCATATACGTCCCTAAGTGCACGCTTTCGCTCCCTCTTGGGTATGTGGGTTGCGTATATCATGTTTACCATCCGCACTTGTGGGGGGAAACCCTTCTGTCCTCTATTGTTCGGCGGCCGGGTCTCTTCCTCGTCGTCGCTATGCAGCCCCTTGTCATTGTTTTCGGCGATTATCTTGCCTGCCTGCTTGAATACCCAACAATCCCTGTTGGTGTGATTGGCTGGCTTTTCGGGGGTGCCGTGTATCTGGCATGAGCGGTCGAGTATTCGGTCCAAATTGGACGGACCCAGAGTAGTTCTTTTGAATGGCTTTTTCCGCTGACCAGGTTTGGAGCCTCTGAATCCGGTGTTGACTGCCGTATCCTCAGTGTTGTCGCCGTTAACGCGGCGTTTGTTTTTATTTCGACGCGACCTGCCATTGCGGTCCTTGGTATCCGGACTGTCAGAATTTTTGCTGAGGTTGTTGCTGCGGGCTAGCCAGCTGTCCTCTCCCGCGCAGAAGCGGGTCATGAGTGATGTGAGGGCTGCCATGGATTTCGGCTTTTCCTGTCCTAGGTGCCGGGCTAGCCACTCGTCGCGGATGTTATGTTTGAAGGCTGCGAGGGCCTCTGCATCCGGACAGTCGATGATTTGATTTTTCTTTGTTAAGAACCGTGTCCAGAACTGTCTGGCCGATTCGTCTGGCTGCTGAATTATGTGGCTTAGGTCATCGGCGTCTGGTGGTCGCACATATGTGCCCTGGAAGTTGTCAAGGAATGCGGCTTCCAGGTCCTCCCAGCACCCAATTGACTCTGCTGGCAAGCTGTTAAGCCAATGCCGGGCTGGTCCTTTAAGCTTGAGTGGGAGATATTTGATGGCATGAAGATCGTCACCGTGGGCCATGTGGATATGAAGGAGATAATCTTTGATCCAAACCGCGGGGTCTGTTGTGCCATCGTAGGATTCAATGTTTACGGGTTTAAACCCTTCAGGGATTTGATGATCCATTACTTCATTTGTGAAGCATAGTGGGTGTGCGGCGCCTCTATATTGGGCAATATCATGACGTAGCTCGAGTGAGCTTTGTCTACTGTGTTCGGCCCGGCCGGAGTTGCTGTATCCGGCGCGACGGTAGTCGTCGCGCATCGTGGGGCACCCACGTGATCCGTAGATCAATCTTGATTGTCTTGCCTTGTCCTCCAATATGTCTTGCAAGTCCGGCGCATTCCCCCGTGGCTTCGTGCTTTTCGAGCGGTGCCGGGGTACGGTTCTGGCGGAGGGTCTAGAGGCCTCTTTGTCGCGGCCACAAGGTGGTCGGTCTGCCGTATTGTGCGCTGGTGATGAAGGTTTATATGCCTCCTCCTCTAATCGGGGGAGCAACTTGCGTTTGGGGTAGCTTTTGGAGGGGCGTTCGAGTTCATACTCTTCGGCCGCGAGGACTTCAGTCCATCTGTCGACTAGCAGGTCTTGATCAGCTTGAAGCTGTTGCTGCTTTTTCTTTAGGCTGTTTGCCGTGGTCATTAGCCTGCGTTTAAAATGCTCTTGTTCGACGGGATCCTCGGGCATGACGAATTCGTCGTCGTTGAGGCTTGCCTCGTCTCCGGAGGGAGGCATGTAACTATCATCCTCTACCTCTTCGTTTGCCGCTCTCTCATGAGGGCTGGCTTCTCTGTCCTCCTGTGCTGAATCTTGCCGGAGGGGGTTGTCTTCGGCACTCTTTGGGGTGTTATTATCTCCGGTGCTGAAATCTCCATTCTTGCTGTGGCGGGATTTAGAGCGGCGCCGCTGACGCCGGCGCTTGGGCTGTTTCTTGGAGGAATCTGCCTCCGCTGCTTCTTCGCCATTCCCATCCTTTGGGATGTCCACCATGTATATGTCGTATGACGAGGTGGTCTTCCAGTGCCCCGTAGGCGCTGGTTCTTGGTCGTCTTCGGCATCGTCGTCCATACCGTCGATGTCTTCGGAGTCGTAATCTAGCATGTCGGTTAGATCGTCGACAGTGGCTACAAAGTGGTGGTGGGTGGGCTTTGAATTTCTTCGTCGTCCGCATCCCAACCGTCCTGACCGCAGTCCGGCCAGGGCTCTCTTGACAACGAGTGAAAGATGTCCGCGGCGGTGAACTCCATGATCGGCGCCCAATCGGATTCGATTGGTAGGGGCGCAGGAGGTTCGGAGTCCGGCGAGGAGTCCGGCACCTCGGAGTCACGAGCTTTACAAGGGACAAGGTCAGTATTCGGCTCCATCGCCATAGAGATTGCAGCCCCCGAGGCGGTGTCTAGCCACCCGTCCTCGATCTGCGCGGTCAGCTCCGAGCTAATGGTCGGAGCGGACTCATGTGCGGCCTCCAGGGCACTGTCCGACAGCAGAGCTAAATCATGCCCATCGTGACAGTGCGGCGCGTTCGGCTGTGGCTCGAATCCGTCGAAGATCAAGTCTCCGCGGATGTCAGCCGTGAAGTTTAGACTTCCAAATCTGACCTGACGGCCAGGGGCGTAGCTTTCGATCTGCTCCAGATGGCCAAGCGAATTGGCCCGCAGTGCAAAGCCTCCGAATACGAAGATCTGTCCGGGGAGAAAAGTCTCACCCTGGACTGCGTCGTTATTGATGATCGAAGGAGCCATCAAGCCTACTAGTGACAACACAGAGGAACTCTCAATGAAAGCACCAATGTCGGTGTCAAAACCGGCGGATCTCGGGTAGGGGGTCCCGAACTGTGCGTCTAGGCGGATGGTAACAGGAGACAAGGGACACGATGTTTTTACCCAGGTTCGGGCCCTCTCGATGGAGGTAAAACCCTACTCCTACTTGATTAATATTGATGATATGGGTAGTACAAGAGTGGATCTACCACGAGATCAAGGAGGCTAAACCCTAGAAGCTAGCCTATGGTATGATTGTTGTAATGGTTGTTCGTCCTACGGACTAAAACCCTCCGGTTTATATAGACACCGGAGAGGGCTAGAGTTACACAGAGTCGGTTACAATGGTAGGAGATCTACATATCCGTATTGCCAAGCTTGCCTTCCACGCCAAGGAAAGTCCCATCCGGACACGGGACGAAGTCTTCAATCTTGTATCTTCATAGTCTTGGAGCCCGGCCGATGATGATAGTCCGGCTATCCGGACACCCCCTAGTCCAGGACTCCCTCAGTGACCCTTATATCGGTCAAACCTCATCGAGAAGACGCACCGCCGCAATTTCATCACATACCTCACCAGAACCATCCGCTGCCTCCTGGAATCGGCCACCGCCGGTTCGAATTAGGGCCGGAGAAGGGTGGGGCGAGGTGGCCGGGATGAGCGCCACCTCGCGGATGTGACCGGCCGCCAGCGAGGGCGTTCGAGGGACGACGAGGAACGAGCAAGGGAGGCGGAGGAGGACGGCGGGGAAGGAGAGGAATATTCGTTTTTACACTGCCGTTTACAGGGTCTGTTCCGCGGGAGGTAAAGCCGACTCTTAAAACACGTTTTTTGCAACCCTTATAACGGTTTTAAGGGTCCACGATATAAAGGGTTGGCTAGAGATGCTCTAGGGATTCTTAAAAGATGAAAATTAAATTATGAGAACCTTTCAATAAAAATAGTAGTATACGGCGCATGAAACCCTAAATTTTTGATCTCAAAATATGGAAAAGTAGTATAGGGAAGGGGCTGAAAAGATGGCGCGTGAAATCTTAAAATTTTGGATTTCAAGACATAGAAATGAGAACTCTAAGGACTTTTCTGTAAATCAGTAGAACACGTGTGGGGTAAAAAAAATATACATAGTGACATCCTTATGTGTGCAAATCCTTGCTACCGGGTGTCCCCGAGGGAACAGCTGTTGAAGCAGCGCGGCGCTTATAAACTGGTCCTGCTCTATCTGGCTAGCCGATGTGGGACTAAATGAACGATCGTTTTGCTCCCGGGCACTGCCCAGCCGAAAGCCAGCGGATCCCATTCCCGATTGGCGGGCCGTGAGTGGGGTGGAGTTCCTTGCGCAGCCCAAGTTATTGGGGTGTCGCTTTTTCTCTCTCAAAATAAATAAATAAATAATATTTGGGTGTCGCTCGCCCATCTCTCTTCTAGGTTTCCACCTCCGCCGCCCCCGCCTTCCTCCTCCGCGCGCTAGGGTTACCGTCGTCGCAAGCCCTAGCCCATCCCTCAGCTCCTCGGTCGCCGCTCGCCCGCCACAGCCGCCCCTCGCCGTCGCTTGCCCGCAGATGCCATCCAGACCGTAGCTCCACCCTGTTCTCCACCACCAATGGCCCGGCACCTCCTCGCCCTGGTATTGCAGCTGTTTGGCGTCGGAGCTCCGCGATCCGGCGCCGGCGACCGCCATCGTCCCGTGCATCTGCGCCCAACGAAATGGAAGCCTGCGTTTCCACGAGCCGCGTCCTCCTCCCTTTCCCTCTCTGCGCCGCGCGGCCGGCGGATGCCTTCTTCCGGCGCCGAGCAGGGGCTAGCCGACGAAGAGGGGTCGGGCTAAACCCGGCAACGGCGTCGCTCGACAGCGCCGCAGTGCTCCTCGACGCCACCGTCGGGGCGGGGACGGGGTACTCGCAGGCGCGCTACTACACCTCGCTGGGGTTCTTCGTGCTGTCCGTGCCGGGGCTCTGGTTGCTCATCAAGCGCTCCGTCAAGTCCAAGGTCTCTCCCGGCCTCTCCTCCTCCGTACTTGCTTCCTTGCTCGCCCTCTGTTTCTTAGTCCCACAGTCTGCCCTCCTTTCTATCGAACCAAATTAGTCAAATAAGTTAAATCTCGAAAGTTAATATTGTTGGAGATGCCTTCTCCAAATTGTAAAGTATATACGTGGATCAATTTTACAACGATGGATCTGATGACAAGAAAGAGAAGGCAGACGAGAAGATTTACTCTGCAACTCAGGAGGAGGAGAATGTGTCTGGAACAAGTGGGGGCAGTACTGATTACTCCCAGGAAAACAAGGGTGCCAATGGACCTTGGCAGGGGGAGGTCATAGACCCATCAGCTGCTGCAAAAGCCGATGAATTGGTCATTGATTTAAGCAGAAACAACCCTACTAGCACACCAGAACCTGTTCAGCAGGATGATACTGCTGTGCGTACTGAGGGAATCGTACTCCAGAGTGGTGATCTCGGAGTTGAGAAGCATCGTCACAATGATGATGTACATAAAGACACTGAAGCATCTCTAAATGAGAATGGAAGATGTGTGGCAGATAACCACATCGCATTAACTGATTGCACTAATAAGAAAGAGGGCTTACGTAGCCCTGTAGACGGAACCAAGGGGGTTTCGAATCCTGACATTGTATTTATAAGGAGGAAGTCGTTAACCAGAAACACATGTGAAATGAAGCATGTGAAACGTGAAGAGGAAGAGGTTCAGTTTGAGAGGAGAGCTACAAGGTCATCTACAGTTAAACAAAGAGAGGCTTCTGGAAGCTCATGCAAAAGTAGTGCAAACGCGGCTAGCATGGAAAGCAAGGGGAAAAAGGAAGATGCTGTTCATCACTATACAAGGAAAGTGAGCAATACTGCATCCTTAAAAGCTGACCACACTGAACCTGCTAAACGTGGAACCAACACAAAGGAGAACACACCAAATGGAAAGATTACTCCTGCAAATATCACAGAAAACAAGGCATCAGCAACAGAGATAAAGATCAATTCAAAGGCACAGCCGTCTATGAGAAGTGGCAGCTTCGCCAAGGCAACAACAAAAGATGCAGTTTCTCTGGTGGGTCAGAATGTCTGTAGTTCAGCTATCACTGAAAAGATTGATACTGTGTTAACAGATTCAGAAGGAGTTAGATCTGAAAACAAGACTGCCGTGCCGAAGTCACCCTTATCAGTTGGTGCTAAGATTGTTGCCAGCAAGAAGAGGATGTTGGAATCAGGTCTTGATAAAATTGCTGGAGGGTCACCAGTTGAGACAACATCCATGAAAAAGACGAGAAGTACTAATCAAACCGAGTTAGATCAATCAAAAAAGTCCTCTCGGAAGATGCTTACAGAGAAGAACTCCGGTTCAGACAAAAATGATATTTTGACAAAACGGCAGCATCACAGTCGAGCAGCTGAGTTGAGCAGATCTGTTAACCCCTCTAATAAAGATGCCTGCAAGCTTTCACATAATGGATCTGATGTTGACGGAACTGACATCAATATTACCCACAAGAGAAATTGTAGAGGGTGCAGAGAACGTGGCGTTCCTCCTGTCCTGATAAAACAAGAGTACTCTAGTGAATCTGTGGAAGTTATTGTTGTGAGAAAAGACCAGCGAAAAAGGAAACATCCATAAACAAAGGTCTGGATCTAGACCAAACTGTTCTTCTGGTTCTCCCAAAGCAAGTGATTCCAAAGGCAATAGAAAGACAGAATATGGTTCCAGAGCAAAATCTGGAAACCCAGGTGAACCAACAGGTGCTTTCGAAGAGAAGCGCAAAATAAGCGAACAGATAAAGGCCATACGTGTGGATGCTGGTTGGAAGATTGATCTGAGACCCAAGAATGGCAGAAATTATTTGGATTCTGTCTATATACCTCCAACTGGTAAAGGATCTTACTGGTCAGTCACAAAAGCATATGCAATTTATAAAAGTATATGCAATCTGAGCTAAAGGACGAAGCTGTGAGCAGGAATTTAACAAAAAAGTCTCCGGGGAGCCCTGGCAAAATACACGCTTCTATGGGTAATTCTTTACCAGAGGAGATCCTGAGCAAATTAAAAATAGTTGTTAACAAGCGAAAGACCAAAATTGAGCTTCAGAAGTTAAAAAAGAGGAACATGTTTGCTAAAGAACTCTAAAAATTCAAAGGGCAGGCCAAAGGAAAAGAAGAAAATTTCAAAGGAAAGAAAAAAGCGAGGTGGTTGTGCTCTACTCGCTCGTGGATCAAATCAGGAGGCTGGAAGCAGCAATGGTTTTGCTCCATATGAATGGAAACGCACAATTTTCTCCTGGTTGATTGATCTGGATGTTCTATCCGTCAACGCTAGACTGAAATGCATGGATGAAACCCGCTCAAAAGTTCTGCTAGAGGGTTTAATCACCAGGGATGGAATTAACTGTAGCTGCTGTAGCAAAGTTGTTGATGGGCTGGACAATGACCTTTTGCGTGGGACAAGCAGTCTGATTCTGAAAGGCAGGCTTTTTTTCCTGTTAGCACTGAGGGTGATGATCCGAATGACGACACATGTGGTATTTGTGGTGATGGAGGCAATTTGATCTGCTGTGACGGATGCCCCTCAACATTCCACATGAGTTGCCTAGAACTCGAGGTACGTATTTATATACAGAGAGCAAATGATGGTTATACTTTGCAAAAAAATGCGCTTTTCATACAGTTACTGTGTCAGGCTGTTGGCTTAATGTTGTTTTTACTGTGAGTAATAACTGTGTGACATTTCTTTCAGTTGTTTCGCAGATTTGTCAGCATTTTAGTTTATGTGTCTGATTAATTTAGCAATTCCTGGATTGGGGAGATATTGAAACGGCTAGCATATGACCTAGATTTCCCCCCTAGTATACGGTCTACAGCTAAATGTATCTGGCGCAGCATTCTCTAATGAGCATGTTTATCCAATTTACAGGAACTTCCATCTGATGATTGGCGGTGCGCAAACTGTTCCTGTAAATTTTGTCAGGATCATTTGAATCATGATGCTCCAGACAATGCTGAATTTGACTCATTACATTCTTGTTCCCAATGCGAGGAGAAATGTATGTGATCTCTGTATATTCTGTTGTAGCTCTTTGGTACTTTGAAGTCTTCAATAATTATTTTTGTCAAATTCCGGTGGTTGTCTATAATATTGTGGTAGTCAATCATGTTTTTGACTGTTTCACAATGATGATGCCTGCAGATCACCCAGCTTGCTCTCCTGAGACTGAGAACCTATCCAGTGTCTCCAGTCAGGCAGGAAATTTTTGCCCACAAAGTTGCAGACTGGTAATACTTGTTAACTTCAGTTCTTGCCTTCCCATGACTTTCTTTCTGGACATATTACGACGTAGTTTTCCATGATTACTTCCTCTGTATCAAAATATAGGACTTTTTTTGATACAAAGGGAGTATAAAAAAACATCGTATATTTTGATACGGAGGGAGTACCATGCTAGGATTGGCATTTTTTTAAGCTAAGTTAAGTATCACTAGCTTGTAACAGCTTGATGCTTGAAAATGACACTCGTTAAATATCTGCATTAAAACCTCATCAGAGACAGAGTATTATTGCTTCTATTTTTGAATTATGGTATTTAGTTTTGTGTCCAAGTAGCTGTACTTGAAAAGTGACCAATATAGTATGCGAAGTTACCAGAATCATTTACTTTGGAATTTGGATGTCCTTTTCTGAGTTTGTCTTCTAAGACTGGATATTTCAGATACGGAGGGAGTATCTGAAATAGTTATGACTTAAGTGATGTTTAAGGATTTGTGTAGTACTGTAGTCAAACTTTTAAATTTCAATAAGTATTTCGAAATGTTGTATAGAAATGTTATTATCGTTTTTTTGCCAAAGGTACTTTCATATATCATATATTCCTATAATTTTTTTTAGAAACTAATCCACCTTGGATACTGTGGAAAACAAACAAAAATAGTAATTCATATTCTGTAATGAAGGCATATGTGATCAGTTTAATGGTTACTATTTCTGTTTCACTTTGACCGAAAGTAGTTTGGAAAGTTTCCTAATGCTTAATATTTTTGTTTCTTGTATCACTTTGAAGACCAAAACCTTGCTGCTCACGTGTTCTTCTTTATTCTGACTTCCTTTTCCATCAGTCAGCATTTTCCCTCCCTGAATCCTCATCGCACCTCTGGGCTTCTTTACGGAATCTAAAATAACTTTTTATGCGATGCAGCTGTTTGAGGAAATGCAGAATCTTCTTGCGGTCAAGAAGGATCTTGAACCTGAATTCATCCATGACGATGTACCAAAACAGTTCTTGATTTGGATGGAAGGGTTGAGTGTAATTCCAAGATTGCAGTTGCTCTTTCACTGATGGATGAGTTCTTTCTTCCTATTGTTAACCAAAGAACTGGAATCAACTTGATACGTAATCTTATGTACGACTGTGGGTAGGCATCTCTTTTTCCACAAGCTCATGGTACTAAGCAAGCTCAAGGATATTTTGTAGAGCTCCCCTGTTATTGATACTAGTGGACCCGTTGTGCCAAATGACGCAGAGACCTACTGATTCCGTGTAAGCGATGAAAAGAAGTCCATATTTTAGTTGATTTCGTTACGGGCAAACACATATGGCAACACATTTAATCTCTCTTAGTTGAAGAAAATAGGGGCTTGCAGCCAACAAAATATCTCTATCCCTTCGATTTGCTCTCCATTGGCTATTGCCTTAAAGGAAATGTCTTCGATTAGCTCTTCATTGGCTATTGCTGTAGGCAAACACCTCATTTCTTCATAGCAAGCAACGCCAAGTTTATCTTCTGCAGGAAAAGTGCACAACACAGTCATATTTCCACTGACCACAAAGTGAACAAATTCAAACAAACTTGACTCAGTTAGGAGCATGTTGCACATGTTATATTCATAAAAATGCTATCTTCATTTGATCACGAACTACACAACAAATCGCATAGAGCAGCTTCCAAATATAACATAGAAGTTGCAGCTGCGTACCAACTGAAAAGTGAAGGAGATTTCTCCTTCTTTACTGTTTATTGTTGGCACAACAATTCAAAACTTCATATGTACAAAGTTGGACGTTGGTTTTACTACCGTTTTTATACTTTAACCACCATTAATGCAAACCAGTATGTGTATCTGTCTTTCAATCAAGAACAATAAAATAGCCAGTGTGCATCTATTATTTCACCCACAGAAATAAGGTCTTGCAGTTTACAACTATTTTTGATGCATCAAGATTCAAATATTAAAGTAAACTACAGGGCTAATATAACCATTCCATATACTAAGAATAGACCACGAAAGACACAGAAGCACACAAGCACAGCGAGGGAAATTGCTTACATTCAAATCATCACAACAAGCTCTTGAGATTGCTTATGGCCACCATAAGTTTTTGAAGTGGCAGATCCGCCCAACGGAAGTGGACGGTAGGTGTCGGCCCGAGGGCCAAGCAGCCTGCCTCGCTGGCTAGTGCTATTGCCGCTCTCGTCCTCCCATCGACGAAGACGACGACACTCACAGTAGTCCAGTACTTGTAGTGAAAGCAAGTGGTTTCTTTATGAAGCATACCGGCATGGTGCAGAGATTTGATTTTATGACATGAGGCATGAGCAATTGACATTTTTTCCATCGCAGATGGACAGATATATGAATGACAAACATGCTAAAATCATCTTCTCAAAGCATGCAAGCCAGTAATATAGGTAGCGAACCATCAGATGCTGGACACAGAATGTTATTTACTTAGCAGAAAAATGGTTCTGTTATACAAAAAACAGTGTCACAAAAAATCTCCCAAAAAAGCTACTTTAGCTTATTTTCACATGGCCTATTTACATTTCTAATAACTAAGACAATGTGGCACTGAGTAAGAAAATAGGAGAATAAAGCTATAACCAGATTGAACAACAAACCTCTACAACTTGCATATACACCAATGGAAGGTAATAAAAAAAATGCGGGCACTCAGCAAGCACAATTCAAAATTAGAAGTGCACCAAGTACGTGACCAATAACAGTTATAATGGGCCAGTGGCGAGAAATTGCCAACACAACAGAACAGTCGAGATAGGCACATATCTCAATCACATAGGAAATCAAGAGAAAATATTAAGCAAAGGCAATGTAGAAACAAATAAGCATGCTCCAAGCAAAGTTGAGTGACGCTGGCCCTGGAAGTGAAGAAAAAATGATTTTTCTGGAGAAGATATCTTGATTCAGTCAAGATTTATAAAAATAATTATATAACATCTGTAACTAACATGCATTGTTACAACAGTACACATCTACAATGACCAAAAGGGTTTATTTCTGTATGGAAGCAATCAGTAGGGTGAGTTTAGTGAACCAACAGAATGCAACTCACTCATAATTATTTAAAAAAAGAATAACAAAATGCGACCCTCCTTTGGTTAGTGTGTACACACTACACAGAGCTATGAATTAGAAAACTGAAGATTATTAAGTAAAACAAGAACTCGTCATAACTGTTCTTTCCAAATCCCCTCCCAAGCACATGTTCTCCATAGTTCATTGAATGTAGATAGAATTCATTATTAGTTTCTACTATCACTTATAACAAATATAATATGGCACACACTGAACAATTTTACCATCAACTTTTTTATTGTGTTCATTTGTGTTTGCTACGATCAAATTTGATCTTAATCTTCTACATTGAAGATTAAAGATGCCAAAGGCTGATACCATGCTAGTCTTAAAGAAAAGACGATTCAGTCATAAACGCAACATAGGTTACAGGGGCATCTCGAGAAATGATTTGAGGAAAATTCTGTTTCTGGAGAGATGTAATTTTCTTTTTAGTTGTGTTCTTATAATATCTTATTGGAATATAGGGGTATCCATGCACTTGCTCAAGGGTACAAAACATGTGCTGAATGGTCCAAGGAGAGTCTTGTAGAAGCTTTCAAAAGTATGAATCTTTAAGAAAAGCCGCCAATTGAAAATGGAGATCCAGTTCACAAGGTTTTATACTTATAAATTGATTTACATGTTGATTCTTCCAATTGTTGAGAGTATCATACTCTAAAATAGAGAGAACATATAGGCACGCACAAGGATTCAAATCATGTTTGGTACAAATGTCTTAGGATGCTTATCCCCCAGTTACCATTATAGTCGGTAAATATAATCGTAGTGGTCAAGTTTTCAATTGTTCTCTTTGCAAGTCCAAACTTCCAGCAACACATAACAGCAAAAAGAGCTTCCGAGAGTTAAAAACAGACTGGAATAAAGGTAGTATGTGTATTTTGTGAGAGTTAAAGGTAGAATCTTATGTTAGATTTACCGAGAAGTAATCTCACACACATGCCTACTATTTTGTTAGCCAAGCAAAACATATTCCAATAAACAAAGAACAATAAAGAAGCCCTTGGCTAGACCAACTGATCATCGCGTAAAGAAAATGTAAAGGAAGATACCTGAAGAACATGGCTTGAACTGAACAATGAGCAAATCTTGAGTAGGAGAACAAAGAAGCTGCAACCTTCTAGATCTGACAACATGCAAAATGAAAGCAGAGGAACTTGTTAGAGCATAAGCATGTCAGCAGATAGTTTACAGACAAGGAAAAGATTAGTCCGTTTGCCCAAGGTTAAAGCCCAAAACGAATGAGAAAAGCAGCCAAGATTAATGGAACATCTAAAATATAGGCACCAAGCCAGACATGAGTAGCCACCTGATTCAGCCTCCAAAGTGACCCGATATGAGCCTCCAATAAAATTGGAAGAAAAGCAGTGGTGTAAACATATAAACATAAGAGAAACAAAACATTATAACTTATTATGGCATGGGAACTATTTGTAGAATCTGGTCACGCCCAAGATGCGACCCTATCCTAAAGGAACTCGAAGGTCCCACCAAGGATAGAAGCGCATCTTGAAGACGCTTTTGCAAGGTGGATATCATTACATCAACATTACATAATAGATGGGGATACATACAAAAGGCATACAATGCCACACGAATACAACATCATCTTACATAAGAGCACCATCCGACTACGGATGAAACACAAACAAAAACTCAAATGACATCCATCCTGCTAGCCCAGGCTGCCGACCTGGAACCTATCCCCTGATCGAAGAAGAAGCAGAAGAAGAATTCAACACAAGCAAGCTTTGCTCTCGCGCCATGATCATCGCATAACTTGCACCTGCAACTGTTGTTGTAGTAATCTGTGAGCCACGAGGACTCATCAATCCCATTACCATGGGTATCAAGACTAGCAAAGCTTAATGGGTAAGGAAGGGGTAAAGTGGTGAGGTTGCAGCAGCGACTAAGCATGATATGGTGGCTAACATACGCAAATAAGAGCGAGAAGAGAAGCAAAAGGAGCGGTCGTGAAGCTAGCAATGATCAAGAGGTGATCCTGAACTCCTACTTACGTCAAACATAACACAGAAACCGTGTTCACTTCCCAGACTCCACCGAAAAGAGACCACCACGGCTACACACGCGGTTGATGCGTTTTAATTCGGATCTGGTATCAAGTTATCTACAACCGGACATTAACAAATTCCCATCTGCCACATAACCGCGGGCACGGCTCTCGAAAGTTTATACCCTACAGGGGTGACCCAACTTAGCCCATGATGTGCTCTCGCGATCAACGAAGGATATTCCTTCTCCCAGGAAGACCCGATCAGTCTCGGAATCCCGGTTTACAAGACATTTCGACAATGGTAAAACAAGACCAGCAAAGCCGCCCGATGTGCCGACAATCCCGATAGGAGCCGCACATATCTCATTCTCAGGGAAACACCGGATAGGTCAGCCTACCAGTAAAACCAGCCCTCGAGTTGCCCCGAGGTGGCCCCACAGTCTGCCCGGTTCGGACCAGCACTTAGAGAAGCACTGGCCCGGGGGGGGGGGCTAAAATAAAGATGACCCTCGGGTTGGCCGACCCAAGGGAAAGGTATAGGTGGTGGTGAGGCAAATGGTAAAACCAAGGTTGGGCCTTGCTGGAGGAGTTTTATTCAAAGCGAACTATCAAGGGGGTCCCATATTATGCATAGAATGACTTGTAGCAGCAGGTTTACATATCATCATGATATAGCAGATTCAGCCTAGCAAAACAGCAACAGCAAGTACCCTACTTCACCAGCTCGATGCACTCACTACAAGACTCACAAAAATACATGGATTGCACCACAGTAAAGATGGCATGATGTAGTACAAAACACATGTAGAGTTCATGCTCATAGGATGCACACACAAAATGCAATAAAAAAGATAAATCAGCAAGTTATAACAGTTTCAGCAGGTTAACATCATATAGCGCTCTTGCAACGATGATTAGGGCATCAAGATAGACTCAAATGAACATGGCACAATGGAATGAAATCAAGAGCACATCATGGTAAACATTTTGATATATTACACGCACAAAACGGAGCAGTATGCAACAAGTTATGATGCGATGAACATGGACACATAATATGAGGATTTTGGGACTTAGAAGAAAACGAGGTGGGAAAGTCAACCTCGTTTTGAATCTGGATCGGGCGCACGGAAATCAAGGCAGGGCTGGGCTCGCCGGAGTTGTGGCCGGGGAAGTCGCCGACGAGGTCGAGGGAGCTCGGGAGGCGCGGGGGAGGCGGCCCCGGCCCAGATCTGGCCGGATCCGGCCGGCGGCGCGCTGGGATGGCAGCGGAGGGGTGCGAGGTGCGACGGCGCCGGAGTGAGGCGGTGGGGCGGCGTCGGCTAGGTGCGGTGGTGGTTCCGATGAGGCGGCAGGGCAGGACGGTGCGGAGGAGCTGCGGC
>NC_041383.1:196989100-197002103 GCF_002162155.2 Triticum dicoccoides
GGGCGCGCGGGCTGCGCGGGCCAGCTGCGGGCCGGGCGGGCCGGACGGCGGAGGCGGCGGGGAGTGCCACATGGCGCTCCCATAATGGCTGGGCGCGGCGACGGGATTTGTCCGGCGGCGGCCGGACGTGTCCGGTGGCGACAGGATGATTTTTTTAGGGTTTGCCCGAGAATTTCGGAGGGGGAGGTGTATTTATAGGTAGAGGGAGCTAGGAGGCTCCAAATGGAGTGCAGTTTTCGGCCACGCGATCGTGATCGAACGGCCGAGAGGATGGAGTGGGTTTGGATGGGTTATGGGCTGATATTAAGGGGTGTTGGGCTGCAACAAAAGAGGCTTTTACGGTTCCTCGGTTAACCGTTGGGGTATCAAACGGACTCCAAATGGCACGAAACTTGATAGGCGGTCTACCGGTGGTGTACCAAGGCCGCTTGGCAAACCTCGGTCCATTCCGAAAATGTTTAACACCCGCTCACAAAAAGAGACAAGAAGGGGACGCCGGATGACATAGGAGTGTCGGATTGCAAAACGGACAACGGGGAAAAGGCTCGGATGCCTGAGACGAACATGTATGAAAATGCGATGCACATGACGACATGATATGAAATGCAGATGATGACATGGCAAAGTGCGATACGCAAGCAAATGACATGGCAACGCCGACGAATAACTGGCAGACACCTGGCGCATCGGATCCGGGGCGTTACAAATCTTTATCATGCGAATCAAACATCTCTGGATACAACTATTGTTGGGGAACGTAATAATTTCAAAAAAATTCCTACACACACACAAGATCATGGTGATGCATAGCAACGAGAGGGGAGAGTGTTGCCCACGTACCCTCGTAGACCAAAAGCGGAAGCGTTAGCACAACATGGTTGATGTAGTTGTACGTCTTCATGGCCCGACCAATCAAGCACCGAAAGCACGACACCTCCAAGTTCTTGCACACGTTCAGCTCGATGACGTCCCTCGAACTCCGATCCAGCCGAGTGTCGAGGGAGAGTTTCGTCAGCACGATGGTGTGGTGTCGATGATGATATTCTACCGACGCAGGGCTTCGCCTAAGCACCGCTACAATATTATCGAGGATGACTATGATGGAGGGGGGCACCGCACACGGCTAAGAGATCAATGATCAATTGTTGTGTCTATGGGGTGCGGTTGCAGTAGTGGCACCACACCAACAGCAGCGGGTTGCAATGAGCAATCGGCTGCGGTGCGCGTGCCGGCGGGGGTGTGATGAGACCCACAGGCGATGGTACGGGTGGCGACTTGGCGCATATCTGGTTGTTGCCTGCTGAAGAGCAGGTGGACGAGCAGCCAGCGGACATGGTTGCTGCGGCCAGAGCTTCTGATGCTAGGCAGAGTAAGTAGAGAAGAGGAGAAGTGAACGTTGGATATGTCGGTTTCATTACTTGCAGAGTAGCATCGCAGCACATATAATCATAGTCTAGGTTTGGATTTGAACCAGCTACAGGAGCACGTCTTTCCTTTTTCTAAAACTCGGCAATGTCTCTTTACTGGTACACTAGCTTGTTCTGTACGCCTTCCCAAGTCTTTGATTTTCTTTCCCTTTTTTTTGCGAGGAAGGAAGGAGGACAAAATTGAGAGTTCCTGGGACTCGAACCCAAGACCTCTCGGTTGAAAACCAAGGGTGCTAGTCACTTATGTGGCGAACGTTTCCTGTGAGGAGAACGGCAGACGAACGCATTTACCTCGCAGTTTTCTTCCTATATATAAAAAAGTATGCTACTTGGTGTCCGCTTAGTCAACAAACGATTGTGCCAACCTTGACTGTTGGATTGACATTCAACGTTTGTCGCATTTATTTAGTCTCTTCTTCCACAAGCCGCCAAAGCCAAACCAGCACCAGCGGGACCGCCTGCTTCCGTCTCCCACGGCTGGCTGTGATCTTCCCCGGCTCCTGTTCGTTCCCGTCCGAGGCCTCACCATCGTCCTCCGCCTTGGTTCGCTCGCCGCGGCGCCGCCCTCCGGTGTTGTCAACATGGTTAACAACCGAGAGTAATAAGGAGATAACTGTACATGGTGAGGATGACAGTAGGGACCCAGTAGCGCGCGCAGTAATTTTGTTTTTTCGGGACGGAGAAGGGTATCAACTGGGTTGTGCGGGACCTGTGGCCCGTCTAGCCCAGGCTTTTATTTCATATGTTTAGCACATGACCAGCCCAGTTCGTTTTTTTCCTTTCTGAAAAATGGCTAGCCAGCTATTTTGTTTTTTTGCAGAATAACCAACATAGGCCTACTTGCTTTTCTACGCCCTGCTGGGCCGGAAATATTTCAAGACGAGGAGGGATGCATTTTGCCCAAAAATGGGCTATAAGTAATAAGAAATGGGCTATAAGTAATAATAAATGGGCTGTAAAATGAAAAAATACAGCAAACAGGCAATTAGTTCCAAAATACTGTTTTCTTTCGAATTTTGATATTTTAAATTTCATTTTTTGTGCGGGTAAAATTTCATTGAATTTAAATTAAGGTATATTTAGATTTAAAATTAATTTGAATCTGGCTAGAAATTTCGGGTTGTATGCTGTTTGGGACAGATTTGGAGGCTGACTTGTGGGTCTACTAGGTTGACGTGTACTTTGGCTTTGTCAACTTTGTCCACAAACGATTCTAGCAGCAGTGACCGTTGGATGTTAATCCAACAGCCGTGTTGCTACTTCAATATCTGATCTTCTTGCTCCAGCCGCCCAAACCAGCTCCGGTGGGACTGCCTGCTCCCGCCTCCCGTGGCCGGCTGTGCTGCCGCACAGGCCGCACCGCCCCACCCTACTTCATTGCTGGCCAGGCCATTCCTCTACTCACCCACACCTCCTGTTATTTTCTAGTGACGGCAGCCGGACCAGTAAACCCTCGTACTCCTCACCGCATGGGCAACCATTACCGAGTCTTCCCAAGCTCCATGTCGTTCCCTTCCTAGGCCTCACCGTCGTCCACCGCCATGGTGCTCTCGGCGCGGCCTGGTCAACGAACGACATCCATCGTCCGTGGACTGTACGTGCAAAATAATGATTCCCCCACCTGACAGCTGGGACCCACCAGAAGGGCCTCTGTATTTCACAAAAAAAACTTTCCCCCTGCTGACATGTCGGACCCACCAGCTATATCTTCGCACGCAAGGAAGTGCCTCCTTATTGCATAAAAAATGAATACCCCCTGCTAGCCGGGACCCACCATAGTGGGAGGTGAAGGAAATATGCCCTAGAGGCAATAATAAAGTTATTATTTATTTCCTTATTTCATGATAAATGTTTATTATTCATGCTAGAATTGTATTAACCGGAAACATAATACATGTGTGAATACATAGACAAACATAGTGTCACTAGTATGCCTCTACTTGACTAGCTCGTGAATCAAAGATGGTTAAGTTTCCTAGCCATAGACATGAGTTGTCATTTGATTAACAGGATCACATCATTAGGAGAATGATGTGATTGACATGACCCATTCCGTTAGCCTAGCACTTGATCGTTTAGTATATTGCTATTGCTTTCTTCATGACTTATACATGTTCCTGTAACTATGAGATTATGCAACTCCCGTTTACCGAAGGAACACTTTGGGTGCTACCAAACGTCACAACATAACTGGGTGATTATAAAGGAGTACTACAGGTGTCTCCAAAGGTACATGTTGGGTTGGCGTATTTCGAGATTAGGTTTTGTCACTCCGATTGTCGGAGAGGTATCTCTGGGCCCTCTCGGTAATGCACATCACTATGAGCCTTGCAAGCAATGTAGCTAATGAGTTAGTTACAGAATGATGCATTACGTAACGTGTAAAGAGACTTGCCGGTAACGAGATTGAACTAGGTATTGGATACCGACGATCGAATCTCGGCCAAGTAACATACCGATGACAAAGGGAGCAACGTATGTTGTTATGCGGTTTGACCGATAAAGATCTTCGTAGAATATGTAGGAGCCAATATGGGCATCCAGGTTCCGCTATTGGTTATTGACCTAGAATAGTTCTAGGTCATGTCTACATAGTTCTCAAACCCGTAGGGTCCGCACGCTTAACGTTACGATGACAGTTTTATTATGAGTTTATAAGTTTTGATGTACCGAAGGAGTTCGGAGTCCCGGATGAGATCGGGGACATGACGAGGAGTCTCGAAATGGTCGAGACGTAAAGATCGATATATTGGACGACTATATTCGGAGTTCGGAAAGGTTCCGAGTGATTCGGGTATTTTTCGGAGTACCGGAGAGTTACGGGAATTCGTATTGGGCCTCAATGGGCCATACGGGAAAGGAGAGAAAGGGACAAAAGGGTGGCCGCACCCCTCCCCTTGGGCTAGTCTGAATTGGACTAAGGAGGGGGGGCGCCCCCTTCCTTCCTTCTCCTTCTCTCTTCCCTTTCCTTCTCTCCTACTCCTACTACATGGAAGGGTTCCTAGTTCTACTAGGAAAAGGGGAATCCTACTCCCGGTGGGAGTAGGACTCCCCTAGGGCGCGCCATAGAGAGGGCCGACCCTCCCCTCCTCCACTCCTTTATATACGGGGGCAGGGGGCACCCCATAGACACACAAGTTGATCTACGGATCGTTCCTTAGCCGTGTGCGTTGCCCCCCTCCATCATATTCCACCTCGATCATATCGTCGCAGAGTTTAGGCGAAGCCCTACGCCGGTAGAACATCATCACCGTCACCACGCCGTTGTGCTGACGGAACTCATCCCCGAAGCTTTGCTGGATCGGAGCCCGGGGATCGTCATCGAGCTGAACGTGTGCTGAACTCGGAGGTGCCGTACGTTCGGTGCTTGGATCGGTCAGATCGTGAAGACGTACGACTACATCAACCACGTTGTCATAACGCTTCCGCTTACAGTCTATGAGGGTACGTGGACAACAACACTCTCCCCTCTCGTTGCTATGCCATCACCATGATCTTGCGTGTGCGTAGGAATTTTTTTGAAATTACTACGTTCCCCAACAGTGGCATCCGAGCCAGGTTTTATGCGTAGATGTCATATGCACGAGTAGAACACAAGTGAGTTGTGGGCGATACAAGTCATACTGCTTACCAGCATGTCATACTTTGGTTTGGCGATATTGTGAGATGAAGCGGCCCGGACCGACATTACGCGTACGCTTACGCGAGACTAGTTTCACCGTTACGAGCACTCGTGCTTAAAGGTGGCTGGTGGGTGTCTGTCTCTCTCACTTTAGCTGAATCGAGTGTGGCTACGCCCGGTCCTTGCGAAGGTTAAAACAACACTAAGTTGACGAACTATCATTGTGGTTTTGATGCGTAGGTAAGAACGGATCTTGCTAAGCCCGTAGCAGCCACGTAAAATTTGCAACAACAAAGTAGAGGACGTCTAACTTGTTTTTTGTGATGTGATATGGTCAAGACGTGATGCTATATTCTATTGTATGAGATGATCATGTTTTGTAACCGAAGTTACCGGCAACTGGCAGGAGCCATATGGTTGTCGCTTTATTGTATAAAATGCAAACGCCCTGTAATTGCTTTACTTTATCACTAAGCGGTAGCGATAGTCGTAGAAGCAATAGATGGCGTAACGACAACGATGCTACGATGGAGATCAAGGTGTCGCGCCGGTGACGATGGTGATCACGACGGTGCTTCGAAGATGGAGATCACAAGCACAAGATGATGATGGCCATATCATATCACTTATATTGATTGCATGTGATGTTTATCCTTTATGCATCTTATCTTGCTTTGATTGACGGTAGCATTTTAAGATGATCTCTCACTAATTATCAAGAAGTGTTCTCCCTGAGTATGCACCGTTGCGAAAGTTCTTCGTGCTGAGACACCACGTGATGATCGGGTGTGATAGGCTCTACGTTCACATACAACGGGTGCAAAACAGTTGCAAACGTGGAATACTCGGGTTAAACTTGACGAGCCTAGCATATACAGATATGGCCTCGGAACACGGAGACCGAAAGGTCGAACGTGAATCATATAGTAGATATGATCAACATAGTGATGTTCACCATTGAAACTACTCCATCTCACGTGATGATCGGACATGGTTTAGTTGATTTGGATCACGTGATCACTTAGATGACTAGAGAGATGTCTGTCTAAGTGGGAGTTCTTAAGTAATATGATTAATTGAACTTAAATTTACCATGAACTTAGTCCTGGTAGTATTTTGCAAATTATGTTGTAGATCAATAGCTTGCGTTTTTGCTTTCATATGTTTATTTTGATATGTTCCTAGAGAAAATTGTGTTGAAAAATGTTAGTAGCAATGATGCGGATTCGATCCGTGATCTGAGGTTTATCCTCATTGCTGCACAGAAGAATTATGTCCTTAATGCACCGCTAGGTGACAGACCTATTGCAGGAGCAGATGCAGAAGTTATGAACGTCTGGCTAGCTCAAAATGATGACTACTTGATAGTTTAGTGCACCATGCTTAACGGCTTAGAATCGGGACTTCCAAGACGTTTTTGAACGTCATGGACCATATGAGATGTTCCAGGAGTTGAAGTTAATATTTCCAGCAAATACCCGAGTTGAGAGATATGAAATCTCCAACAAGTTCTATAGCTAAAAGATGGAGGAGAATCGCTCAACTAGTGAGCATGTGCTCAGACTGTCTGGGTACTTCAATCGCTTGAATCAAGTGGGAGTTAATCTTCTAGATAAGATAGTGATTGACAAAATTCTGTAGTCACCATCACTAAGTTACTAGAACTTCGTGATGAACTATAGTATGCAAGGGATGACGAAAACGATTCCCGAGCTCTTCGTCATGTTGAAATTGACGAAGGTAGAAATCAAGAAAGAGCATCAAGTGTTGATGATTGACAAGACCACTAGTTTCAAGAGAAGGGCAAAGGGAAAGAAAGGGAACTTCAAGTGGAAAGACAAGCAAGTTGTCACTCCTGCGAAGAAGCCCAAAGCTGGACCATAGCCTGAAACTGAGTGTTTACACTGCAAAGGAAATGGTCACTGGAAGCGGAAATGCCCTGAATATTTGGTGGATAAGAAGGATGGCAAAGTGAACAAGGGTATATTTGATATACAGATTATTGATGTGTGCCTTACTAGTGTTTATAGTAGCCCCTGAGTATTTGATACTTGTTCGGTTGCTAAGATTATTAACTCGAAACAGGAGTTACAGAATAAACAGAGACTAGTTGAAGGGAAAGTGACGATGAGTGTTGGAAGTAGTCCCAAGATTGATATGATCATCATCGCACACTCCCTATACTTTCGGGATTAGTGTTAAACCTAAATAAATGTTATTTGGCATTTGCGTTGAGCATGAATATGATTTGATCGTGTTTATTGTAATACGGTTATTCATTTAAAATCAGAGAATAATTGTTGTTCTGTTTACATGAATAAAACCTTCAATGGTCATACACCCAATGAAAATAGTTTGTTGGATCTCAATCATAGTGATACACATATTCATAATATTGAGGCCAAAAGGTGCAAAGTTAATAATGATAGTGCAACTTATTTGTGGCACTGCCGTTTGGGTCATATCAGTGTAAAGCGCATGAAGAAACTCCATAAAGATGGATTTTCGGAATCACTTGGTTATGAATCATTTGATGCTTGCGAACCGTGCCTTTTGGGCAAGATGACTAAAACTCCGATCTTCGGAACAATGGAGCGAGCTACTGACTTATTGAAAATAATACATACGATGTATGCAGACCAATGAGTATGAAGGCTCGTGGCAAGTATCGTTATTTTCTGACCTTCACAAGATGATTTGAGCAGATATGGGTATATCTACTTGATGAAACATAAGTCTGAAATAATTGAAAGGTTCAAAGAATTTCAGAGTGAAGTGGAAAAATCATCGTAACAAGAAAATAAAGTTTCTGCGATCTGATCGTGGAGGAGAATATTTGAGTTACGAGTTTGGTCTTCAATTAAAACAATGTGGAATAGTTGCACAGCTCACGCCACCTGGAACACCACAACGTTATGGTGTGTCCGAACGTTGTAACCGCACTTTATTGGATATGGTGCGATCTATGATGTCTCTTACTAATTTACCACTATTGTTTTGGGGTTATGCATTAGAGACAGCTGCATTCACGTTAAAAGGGCACCATCTAAATCCGTTGAGACGACACCGTATGAACTATGGTTTAGCAGTAAACCTAAGCTGCCATTTCTTAATGTTTGGGGCTACGATGCTTATGTGAAAAAGTTTCATCCTGATAAAGCTCAAAACCCAAATCGGAGAAGTGCGTCTTCATAGAATACCCAAAGGAAATTGTTGGGTACACCTTCTATCACAGATCCGAAAGGCAAGATATTTGTTGCTAAAAATGGATCCTTTCTAGAGAAGGATTTTCTCTCGAAAGAAGTGAGTGGGAGGAAAGTAGATCTTGATAAGGTAATTTGTACCTTCTCCCGAATTGGAAAATAGTTCATCACTTAAATCAGTTCCAGTGATGTCTACACCAATTAGTGAGGAAGCTAATGATGATGATCATGAAACTTCAGATCAAGTTACTACCGAACCTCGTAGGTCAACCAGAGTAAGATCCGCACCAGAGTGGTACGGTAATCATGTTCTGGAAGTCATGTTACTAGACCATGATGAACCTACGAACTATGAGGAAGCGATGATGAGCCCAGATTCCGCAAAATGGCTTGAGGCCATAAAATCTGAGATATGATCCATGTATGAGAACAAAGTATGGACTTTGATTGACTTGCTCGATGATTGGCAAGCCATGTTAAATAAATGGATCTTCAAGAGGAAGACAAACGCTGATAGTAGTGTTACTATCTACAAAGCTCGACTTGTCGCAAAAAGGTTTCCGACAAATTCAAGGTGTTGAATACAATGAGATTTTCTCAACTGTAGCGATGCTTAAGTCTGTCCGAATCATGTTAGCAATTGCCACATTTTATGAAATTTGGCAAATGGATGTCAAAACTGCATTCCTTAATGGAATTATTAAAGAAGAGTTGTATATGATGCAACCAGAAGGTTTCTGTCAATCCTAAAGGTGCTAACAAAATGTGCAAGCTCCAGTGATCCATCTATGGACTGGTGCAAGCATCTCAGAGTTGGAATATACGCTTTGATAAATTGATCAAAGCATATAAGTTTTATACAGACTTGCGGTGAAGCTTGTATTTACAATAAAGTGAGTGGGAGCACTGCCACCTTTCTGATAAATATATGTGAGTAACATATTGTTGATCAGAAATGATGTAGAATTTTTCTGGAAGGCATAAAGGAGTATTTAAAAGGAGTTCTTTAAAAGAAAGACTTTAGTAAAGCTACTTACATATTGAGCATCAAGATCTATTGAGATAGATCAAGATGCTTGATAAGTTTTTCGATAAGTACATACCTTGTCAAGATTTTGAAATAGTTCAAAATGGAACAGTCAAAGAAAGAGTTCTTGCCTGTGTTGCAAAGGTGTGAAATTGAGTAAAGACTCAAATCCCGACCACGGCAGAAAATAGAAAAGAGAATGAAAGTCATTCCCTATGCTTCAGTCATAGGTTCTATAAAGTATGCTGTGCTATGTACCAGACCTATTGTATACCTTGCTCTGAATTTGGCAAGGGAGTACAATAGTGATCTAGGAGTAGATCACTGGATATTGGTCAAAAATATCCTTAGTAAGGACTAAGGAGATATTTCTCGATTATGGAGGTGATAAAAGAGCCTGTCATAAAGAGTTACATCGGTGCAAGCTTTTACACCGATCCAGATGACTCTAAGTCTCAATCTGGATACATATTGAAAGTGGGAGCAATTAGCTAGAGTAGCTCCATGCAGAGCATTGTAGACATAGAATATTTGCAAAATATATATGGCTCTGAATGTGACAGACCCGTTGACTAAGATTCTCTCACGAGCAAAACATGATCACACCTTAGTACTCTTTGGGTGTTAATCACATAGCGATGTGAACTAGATTATTGACTCTAGTAAACCCTTTGGGTGTTGGTCACATGAAGATGTGAACTATGGGTGTTAATCATATACAGATATGAATATTGGTGTTAAATCACATGGCGATGTGAACTAGATTATTGACTCTAGTGCAAGTGGGAGACTGAAGGAAATATGCCCTAGAGGCAATAATAAAGTTATTATTTATTTCCTTATTTCATGATAAATGTTTATTATTCATGCTAGAATTGTATTAACCGGAAACATAATACATGTGTGAATACATAGACAAACATAGTGTCACTAGTATGCCTTTACTTGACTAGCTCGTGAATCAAAGATGGTTAAGTTTCCTAGCCATAGACATGAGTTGTCATTTGATTAATGGGATCACATCATTAGGAGAATGATGTGATTGACATGACCCATTCCGTTAGCCTAGCACTTGATCGTTTAGTATATTGCTGTTGCTTTCTTCATGACTTATACATGTTCCTGTAACTATGAGATTATGCAATTCCCGTTTACCGGAGGAACACTTTGGGTGCTACCAAATGTCACAACATAACTGGGTGATTATAAAGGAGTACTACAGGTGTCTCCGAAGGTACATGTTGAGTTGGCGTATTTCGAGATTAGGTTTTGTCACTCCGATTGCCGGAGAGGTATCTCTGGGCCCTCTCGGTAATGCACATCACTATAAGCCTTGCAAGCAATGTGACCAATGAGTTGGTTACGGGATGATGCATTACGTAACGAGTAAAGAGACTTGCCGGTAACGATATTGAACTAGGTATTGGATACCGACGATCGAATCTCGGGCAAGTAACATACCGATGACAAAGGGAACAACGTATGTTGTTATGCGGTTTGACCGATAAAGATCTTCATAGAATATGTAGGAACCAATATGGGCCTCCAGGTTCCGCTATTGGTTATTGACCGAGAATGGTTCTAGGTCATGTCTACATAGTTCTCGAACCCGTAGGGTCCGCACGCTTAACGTTACGATGACAGTTTTATTATGAGTTTATAAGTTTTGATGTACCGAAGTTTGTTCGGAGTCCCGGATGCGATCACGGACATGACGAGGAGTCTCGAAGTGGTCGAGACATAAAGATTGATATATTGGAAGCCTATGTTTGGACATCGGAAGTGTTCCGGGTGAAATCGGCATTTTACCGGAGTACCGGGGGGTTACCGGAACCCTCCCGGGGGTTATTGGGCCTACATGGGCCATGAGGGAGAAGAGGAGAGGAGGCAAGAGGTGGGCCGCGCCCCCTACCCTCCCTAGTCCGAATAGGACAAGGAGAGGGGGGCGGCGCCCCCCTTCCTCCTCCTCCTCCTCCTCCTCCTTCCCCCTTCTCCTACTCCAACTAGGAAAGAAGTGAGCCCTACTCCCGGTGGGAGTAGGACTCCCCCCCTTGGCGCGCCCTCCTTGGCCGGCCGCCTCCTCCCCCTGGCTCCTTTATATACGGGGGCGGGGGGGGGGGCACCCTAGACACACAAGTTGATCTACGGATCATTCCTTAGCCGTGTGCGGTGCCCCCCTCCACCATATTCCACCTCGATCATATCGTCGCAGAGTTTAGGCGAAGCCCTGCGCCGGTAGAACATCATCATCATCACCACACCGTCGTGCTGACGAAACTCATCCCCGAAGCTTTGCTGGATCGGAGCCCGAGGATCGTCATCGAGCTGAACGTGTGCTGAACTCGGAGGTGCCGTACGTTCGGTGCTTGGATCGGTCGGATCGTGAAGACGTACGACTACATCAACCGCGTTGTGCTAACGCTTCCGCTTACGGTCTACGAGGGTACGTGGACGAACACTCTCCCCTCTCGTTGCTATGCCATCAACATGGTCTTACGTGTGCGTAGGAATGTTTTGAAATTACTATGTTCCCCAACAAGGACTCCCCTAGGTCGCGCCATAGAGAGGGCCGGCCCTCCCCCTCCTCCACTCCTTTATATACGGGGGCAGGGGGCACCCCATAGACACACAAGTTGATCTACGGATCGTTCCTTAGCTGTGTGCGGTGCCCCCCTCCACCATATTCCACCTCGGTCATATCGTTGCGGAGTTTAGGTGAAGCCCTGCGCCGGTAGAACATCATCACCGTCACCACACCGTCGTGCTGACGGAACTCATCCCCGAAGCTTTGCTGGATCGGAGCCCGGGGATCGTCATCAAGCTGAACGTGTGCTGAACTCGGAGGTGCCGTACGTTCGGTGCTTAGATCAGTCGGATCATGAAGACGTACGACTACATCAACCGCGTTGTCATAATGCTTCCGCTTACGGTCTACGAGGGTACGTGGACAACAACACTCTCCCCTCTCGTTGCTATGCCATCACCATGATCTTGCGTGTGCGTAGGAATTTTTTTGAAATTACTACGTTCCCCAATAGGAGGATGACTTGTGGGCCAACTAAGTTGACGGGGACGGAGGGCTTTGTCAACTTAGTCAATATGAACAATTCTAGCTCCAGTGATCGTACGATGGCCATCCAATGGCCGTAGTGCTTCTTCAACCTCTGGTCTTCTTGCTCCAGCCGCCCAAAGCAGCGCCGGTCATGCCGCATGCTCCTGCCTCCCATGGCCGGCTGTGCTACCGCGGAGGCCTCACTGCCCCTACTATTCCCACCGCGGAGGCCTCACCGCGACGGCAGCCTCACACAGCAGCCGAACCAGTGAACCCTCGTACTCCTCTCCGCGTGTGCTTCCACTGCTGCGTCTTCCCAGGCTCCGCATCGTCCCCTTCCTAGGCCACGCTGTTGTCCACCGCCGTGGTGCTCTCGGCGCGGCCTGGTCAACGTGGTCAAGTAACGACTTCCATCGGACGTGGACTGTACGTGGAGAGGCTCACAGCTGGGTCCACGGCCACAGCAAGGAAGTGCCTCCTTATTACGTGGAAAATAATGATTCCTCCACCTGACAGCTGGGACCCACCGGACGGGCCACTATATTTCGCAGAAAAAACGTTCCCCCCTGACTGCTGGGACCCACCAGCTTCATCTTCGCACGCAAGGAAGTGCGTCCGGGCAAAAAAAATGATTCGCCCCCCTGACAGCTGGGACCCACCAGCTACACCTTC
>NC_041383.1:197002595-197080963 GCF_002162155.2 Triticum dicoccoides
AGTGCGTCCGGGCAAAAAAAAAACAAAACGATTCCCCCCTGACTGCTGGGACCCACCAGCTACATCTTCGCACGCAAGGAAGTGCATCCGGGCAAAAAAAATGATTCACCCCCTGACTGCTGGGACCCACCAGCTACATCTTTGCACGCAAGGAAGTGCCTGATAGTCGGGACCCACCCGGTCGAAGCGTATGTAGCGTTGTCATTCTGGTCGCGAACGTGTACGTACATATATACTGGTGGATGTAGAGGCACACACGTTCGTAGTAGAGGTGCACACGTAGCAAGTACACGTACTTACAGCGGCCAGGGTGCAAGAAAGAAAATACGACCACGTATGTGTACATACGGGCAGGGTCTCGAACGCCTACTCACGCATACGTACGGCGAGGGCTCGTGTACATGGCTGGGTCGGAACGGAGAAACAACATCATCATCGTGTTCATGGGGAGGCAACGGAATGCGTCGTGTTCATGGAGAGGCAACGGAATGCGTCGTGTTCATGGGGAGGCAACGGAATGCGTCGTGTTCATCAGGAGGCAACGGAACGCGTGGGAGCCAACCGGCTGGGTCGAAACGGAATGCGTGGTAGTGTTCATCGGGAGGGCTTGGACGGAACAGGCGATGGAAACGAGGCCTGGCGTACCGCAAAACGGAGGAAACAGACCTCCTACGTTCGAAACGGGGTCCTGTTGATCGGGAGGGGTGTGGCGTACCGCAAAACAGACGAAACAGACCTCCTACAGTCGAAACGGGGGTCCTGTTGATCGGGAGGGGTGTGGCGTACCGCAAAACGGACGAAATGGACCTCCTACTGTCGAAACGGGGGTCCTGTTCATCGGGAGGGGTGTGGCGTACCGCAAAATGGGACTCGACGGGATACTGTTCATCTCCACCGTCGACCTCCTCCAGCTTCCACGGGCTACCGTCGACCTCCTCCATCCTCCACGGGCTCCTGTTCATCCAGCCTCCACCGCGCGCTACTCCACCGGCTACTATTCAACCACCCCTCCACTGTCTACTGTTCATCCAGCCCTCAACACCACGAGGTCCTGTTCAACCATCGGTCCACGGGCACCCCTCCATCGTCTACTGTTCATCCAACCCTCCACACCATGGGGTCCTGTTCATCCAGAGGCAACGCCACCGCTCACTATTCATCCAACCCCCCGGCAACGCTCACTGTTCATCCAATCGACCGGCTTCAGTTAGCAGCAGTAGCAAAGGAATCGCTCGATCGGGTTCAGTTAACAACCATCAATCGATCGCTCGGGTTCAGTAACGCGTAGCCTGCAGTGTAATCGCTCAGGTTCAGTTAGAGCCCAACGCTTCACTCGGGTTTAGTTAGAGCCAACGCCTCACACACACACGCGTACGTGTACGAGAGAAACGCACATCGCTCGGCCCCCGACCTCCCACCGTAACCGGGAACTCCCTGAAATTTTCCTCCCCCTCTCTTCTACCACAGTTTTTTCCGTCATGGACGGCCCAAAGAATGTCATGCAGCTGCGTCTCCGGCCCGCCCAGGAAGAAAAGCCCATTTTCTGTCATGATTTTTTGTCATAGAAGTAGGAGCCCACCACATCTATGATGATACCGAGTTTTGTCACAATTATCATCATAGAAGTGTCATATGTATGACAATTTTTTTTCGTTCGGCCCAAAATGTCACGGATGTGTCCTTTTTTTGTAGTGGTTGGATGGCAATCTTTACACGGTTGATTTCTCGAAAGAGAGCACATTCCATGCAACTTGTCTAATGGCCAAGGCTGGCAAGGGGTGGCTATGGCATCGTCGGCTAGCCCATGTCGGCATGAGCAATCTACAAGATCTCTTAAAGGGTAATCACATCCTTGGACTAACCAATGTCTCATTTGAGAAAGATCGTGTGTGTAGTGCATGCATAGCTGAGAAGCAACATCAATCAAAGCAGCCACCCAAGAATATTGTATCCACTTCAAGGCCTTTGGATCTCCTTCATGTGGATCTTTGTGGGCCTCCTTCATGGGATAGTCTTGGTGGGAAAAAATATGGACTTGTCATTGTTGATGATTACTCAAGATATACATGGGTGTTTTTCCTCAAGTCCAAGGATGAGATGAAGATCACCTTCATTGATTTTGCCAAGCAAGCACAACGCAAGTTTGACAAAGAAATCTTGGCAATAAGAAGTGATAATGGCTCCGAGTTCAAGAACTACACCTTGGAAGAATTTCTTAGTGATGAAGGGATTGAGCATCAATATTGCGCACCATACACTCCTCAACAAAATGGTGTATCCGAAAGAAAGAACCGTACACTTGTGGAAATGGCAAGGTCCATGTTGTATGAGTACAAGTCACCACATAGTTTTTGGGCTGAGGCTGTCAACTCCGCATGTCATGCATCAAACCGGCTTTTCCTCCACACTATATTGGAAAATACTCCATATGAGCTCCTAATCGGGAACAAGCCAAATGTCAAGTACTTTCGTGTATTTGGATGCAAATGTTTCATCCTCAACAAAAGAGAACGGTTAGGAAAATTTCAATCCAAAACAATTGAGGGCATATTTGTTGACTATGGATCAAAATCTCACGCCTATAGAGTCTACAACAAATCCAATGGATGTGTTGTAGAAACTTTTGACGTGGTGTTTGATGAATTTAATGGCTCCCATGGGGAACAAGTTGATCTAAGTGATGTAGGTGAAGAAGATTCTTCTCAAGATATTTTAACCATGGGTGTTGGTGCTCTTCTTCCCATGGAACAAGAACCTCATGATGATGAAGAAGAAGATGGAAGTTTCACACATCATCACCACTTCAACACCCATACCACCACAAGCTCCTGTTGCTCAACCGATGCCCGTAGTTCAAGTACAAGAAGATGATCAAGTCCCTCACCATGATCACCTTCAAGAGCAAGATCATCACCAAGAGGAAGAACAATAAAGTGCAATCATTGATGATGAACCTCAAAAAATGCAATATGAAGATGTGGATGATGGGCATGAAGTTGAACCTCGCGAAACCCTAACCTCTATCATGCCCTGAGTGGCCGGTCGTGTTGATGTTGATCAAATTCCTACCGGCATATCGGAAGGTAGAGTCACTCGTAAAATTTGACACACTTTTGTGCTCACTTCTCGTTTTTCTCTAGTGTTGATCCACTTATGGTACAAGATGCATTGATGGACAATGATTGGCTCAGTACTATGCAAGAAGAGTTGAACAGTTTTGAACGCAACCAAGTGTGTGTCAGGACCCCGACTCGATGCCACATAGATCTAGCATGTAACACCTCATATCACTTTGCGGCCTCACGCACGGTATTCCCACGGGTGTCGTCTTACTTTTGCCCGGGAGCGTTTGCGCCTTTTGGCACACGTATATGATAGTGTCGCTAGCATCCATATGATAAGGAGCCCGGGCTGACATGGCTAGTCGTAAACCCAAAGTGGCACAGACTTACAGGGACAGGCATCCATGACCCAGCAACGAACGTGTCGGTCATCAGCAAGTGGGTCCGGGCTGTAGCACTGGGCTAGCAGGACTCCGGTAAACCGGGCTGTAGAGGGCTAGCAGGACTCCGGTACTCAATGCGTGACATTTCCCTGAAGGGACAGACACAGGAACGAAGAAGGACACATGCCGGCCAGCCTAAGTGTTCCGGAGTAGTAGCAAGCTACCATTGCTCAGTGGTAACACTAGGAGACATTTCCCGGTAAGAGAGGCTACTAAAGATAAACAACTAGATAGTCAGATCCCACACATACCAAGCATTTCAATCATACACACAATATGCTCGATATGTGCAAATACAACAAGGCATCACAACATGACTCTACGACACAAGTACTTTATTTAAGTCTCAGAGAGCCATACATAACATACACATAAGTACGGGTCACACGACCCAGCATTCAAGTCATATAGTCATACAAACCAACAGCGGAAGTAACTTGTCTGAGTACAGACAACTAGTAAAATAAAAGAGGCTTGGAAAGCCTAGCTATACTACGTGGTCCATCGCAAGCTCAGGATCACCACCTGGGCCTTAGCCTACTCATTGATGTCAACGTCTACGAAGAACCCATCAGAAGGGGTTGCAGCGTCTTCTGTAAAAATGTAAATTATAGCAACATGAGTACAAAGGTACTCAGCAAGACTTACATTAGATCCTACATACATGCACATTATCAAGAAGGGTTGGTGGGGTTATTGCAGCAAGCCAGCTTTGACTCTTGGCTAGGCTATCCTACGAGACTCCAACTTGAAATGGTTTTGCGCACACGAGTCCACTACTCACCACTTCAATACACTACCGAGGATCCACCTCCGTCTTCCTACGGAAGAGCCATCCTCGGCACTCACACTTATCTTGAGGCTTTTAGTAGTTTCCATTTACTTGTCTATGAACTGTATAGGCAACCAAGTAGTCCTTACCGCGGACGCGGCTATTCGAATAGATCATTATAACCCTGCAGGGGTGTACTTCTTCATACACGCTCTCACCACTTACCGTCGTTTACACGACATGTACTCGGCAACCTTCAAGCGGAAGCCCAACGTGGGTGTCGGCCACGACCTACCTAATCACCTAAGTCTCTAATCCATCGCCTATCCAGGTTCCATCCGCAGGGAGTCCGGCCGAGGTTTCCCATACGGCCCCGAACGATGTGTACAGGGTTCCCGAGATACCTAACGGGTATTCGATACACCGTGCCACGTACCTACCGCATCACAGCCCACCCCTACGGTCAGCGCTGTCCATGGCCTCCAGTAGGCTACAAACACCAGAAACTACTTGCAACTCCTGGACAGAGAACTAGGGTGAATAAGAAGCCGAGAGGGTCCATTGGTTTCGGGCCCAATGTATGGTAGTAGCTGATTCTTAAATCACACATACAGATCTCAGTGCTTAAGGTCGGCTTCAATGAAACAACCCACCATGTACTCCTACATGGCCTCTCATAGATACCTTTACCAAATCGTGTTCACCACACCACTCTCATTACCGACATAATCATTTCACTCTAGCCCATCACCCAGATGAACCAGACCTGACACGACTCTAAGCATAGCAGGCATAGAAAGGTAGGAACAACACATACATATGGCTCAATCAACTCCTACACATGCTAGTGGGTTTCATCTAATTACTATGGCAATGACAGGTCATGCAGAGGAAATGGGTTCAACTACCGTAGCACATAGCAGTTTGAAACGCGTTGTCATAATGCAGTAAAAGAGAGCAGGAGCGAGAACATGGGATTGTATCGATATGATCAAATGGTTGGTTGCTTGCCTGATGGTTCGATGCACTGATATGGTTCTTCGCTAGGGTAATCACGGTACTCCTCGGAGGCAGAACCTGCCGCAAAGAACACCGATACACAGCCATCACCAAACAATGTGCGACAATATGATGCATGTATGAAACATGGCAATATGATTGTGTTGGGCTAATGCAACTAAGACCAGAAGGGTTTGAACCAATTTGAACCAAAGATTCAAATTTCAAACTCATACATGGCCCTTTAAAGTGTTTTATCTTGTTCTGCATTAAACATCAAGTTAACTTGTTTAATCATGCATGAAAATAGTACAGATGGATAGATTGGATTTTTCTGATCATTTTTCATATATAACTTGTTTGATTTGGAGTTACAGATTAAAAGTTATGAATTTTTGAAGTTTAAACTATATTCTGGAATTTTCTATATTAGAATAAATCCAGAAATTATTTTATTGCGTCAGCCATGCGTCAGAATGACGTCAGGGTCAACGGAGACGTCCAGGTCAAACCTGACTGTGGGTCCAGGGTGTCAGGGTAATTAGTTTAATTAAAGTTTAATTAAAACTAAATCTATTTAGTTAACAGGGCTGGGCCCCACCTGTCATTGACTCATCGGGGTCAACCAGGGCCCACCCGCGGTCAAAGCCAGGTCGGCTGCACCGGCGTTTAGCCGCCGGCGAGCCCAACGCGGCGGCGGAAGTGGTTTTTGCCGTTCCGGCAACCAAACGAGTCGCGGAGGCCATCGGAATGGAGCCGAGGAGGAGCCGCAGCTCTTGGTGGAGTTCGTTGGGGTCGGGGTGGCCGGAGTTGGCGCCGACGACGACTTTGGCGGCCACCGGAGTTCGGCCGAAGGCGAACTTGAGGCTAGAGGGGTCGGTGAGGTGCGGGGAGTAGTTGGTTAGGTGCTACGTGACGTGGTGAGCATGATGGACACCAAGTTGTGGCCGGAGGGTGACCGGGAGCACGTCGGCGACGAGCTCCGCGGCGGTGGGTGCGGTTGAGCTCCGGGAGGTCATTACACAGCTCGGGGGCAAGAAAATAAGGGAGGGGAAGATGGTTAAGCTCACAGGGAGTTCGACGAAACACTTGGTGCGGCCGGGGACGGGCCGGAGCAACGACGGCGTTGAAGGGGATCTCCGGCGACGGCGGTTCGGTCGAGGTCGATGCGGTGGACTCGGGCCTTACGAGCGCTCGGGGCTCGCTTGCTCGAAGGAGAGGAGGGTGGCGGATCTCCTGGACACGGCGGCACGGCGTGGGGTTGACGGAGGGCGTGGCTACGGCGAGGGGGTGGCGGCGATGGCGTCGGCCATGGCGGGGGAACGCGAGAGAGAGGAGTTGGGGGAGAATGGAGGTGTCCTAGGGGTTCACGGCTCGACGTGGAGTTCATCCATCCAGCAACGAGGTGAGGAGGTGAAGCTGTTGGGGAACGTAGCAGAAATTCAAAAATTTTCCTACGTATCACCAAGATCTATCTATGGAGAGACCAGCAACGAGTAGAAAGAGAGTGCATCTACATACCCTTGTAGATCGCTAAGCGGAAGCGTTCAAGTGAACGGGGTTGATGGAGTCGTACTCGTCGTGATTCAGATCACCGATGATCCTAGTGCCGAACGGACGGCACCTCCGCGTTCAACACACGTACAGCCCGGTGACGTCTCCCACGCCTTGATCCAGCAAGGAGAGAGGGAGAGGTTGAGGAAGACTCCATCCAACAGCAGCACAACGGCGTGGTGGTGGTGGAGGAGCGTGGCAATCCAGCAGGGCTTCGCCAAGCACCATGGGAGAGGAGGAGGAGGGAGAGGGGCAGGGCTGCACCAACGAGAGATCAAATCGCGTGTTATGGGCAGCCCCTAGGCCTCATATATATAGGGGAAGGGGAGGGCTGCGCCCCCTTTAGGGTTTCCCACCCCAAGGGGCGGCGGCCAGCCTCCAGATGGCATCTGGTGCGGCGGCCAAGAGGAGGGGGAGGAGTCCATCCTCCCCAAGGCACCTCGGAGGTGCCTTCCCCCTCAAGGACTCTTCCCTCTAGGGTTCCCTAGGCGCATGGGCCTCTTGGGGCTGGTGCCCTTGGCCCATGTAGGCCAAGGCGCACCCCCTACAGCCCATGTGGCCCCCCCGGGGCAGGTGGACCCACCCGGTGGGCCCCCGGGACCCTTCCGGTGGTCCCGGTACAATACCGATGACCCCGAAACTTGTCCCGATGGCCGAAACAGGACTTCCTATATATAAATCTTTACCTCCGGACCATTCCGGAACTCCTCGTGACGTCCGGGATCTCATCCGGGACTCCGAACAACATTCGGTAACCACATACAAGCTTCCTTTATAACCCTAGCGTCATCGAACCTTAAGTGTGTAGACCCTACGGGTTCGGGAGACATGTAGACATGACCGAGACGTTCTCCGGTCAATAACCAATAGCGGGATCTGGATACCCATGATGGCTCCCACATGTTCCACGATGATCTCATCGGATGAACCACGATGTCAAGGACTTAATCAATCCCGTATTCAATTCCCTTTGTCTAGCGGTATTTTACTTGCCCGAGATTCGATCGTCGGTATACCGATACCTTGTTCAATCTCGTTACCGGCAAGTCACTTTACTTGTTCCGTAACACATCATCCCATGATCAACTCCTTGGTCACATCGCGCATATGATATGTCCTACTGAGTGGGCCCAGAGATACCTCTCCGTTTACACGGAGTGACAAATCCCAGTCTCGATCCGCATAAAACAATAGATACTTTCGGAGATACCTGTAGTGCACCTTTATAGTCACCCAGTTACGTTGTGACGTTTGATACACCCAAAGCACTCCTACGGTATCCAGGAGTTACACGATCTCATGGTCAAAGGAAGAGATACTTGACATTGGCAAAGCTCTAGCAAACGAACTACATGATCTTTGTGCTATGCTTAGGATTGGGTCTTGTCCATCACATCATTCTCCTAATGATGTGATCCCGTTATCAACGACATCCAATGTCCATAGCCAGGAAACCATGACTATCTGTTGATCACAACGAGCTAGTCAACTAGAGGCTCACTAGGGACATATTGTGGTCTATGTATTCACACGTGTATTACGATTTCCAGATAATACAGTTATAGCATGAATAAAAGACAATTATCATGAACAAGGAAATATAATAATAATACTTTTATTATTGCCTCTAGGGCATATTTCCAACAGTCTCCCACTTGCACTAGAGTCAATAATCTAGTTCACATCGCCATGTGATTAACACTCACAGGTCACATCGCCATGTGACTAATACCCAAGAGTTTACTAGAGTCAGTAGTCTAGTTCACATCACTATGTGATTAACACTCAATGAGTTTTATGTTTGATCATGTTGCTTGTGAGAGAGGTTTTAGTCAACGGGTCTGAACCTTTCAGATCCGTGTGTGCTTTACAAATCTCTATGTCATCTCCTAGATGCAGTTACCACGCTCTATTTGGAGCTATTCCAAACAACTGTTCTACTTGGAGCTATTCTAAATTATTGCTCCATTATATGTATCCGGTCTCTCTACTCAGAGCTATCCGGATAGGTGTCAAGCTTGCATCGACATAACCCTTTACGACGAACTCTTTTACCACCTCCATAATTGAGAAAAATTCCTTAGTCCACTAGTTACTAAGGATAACTTTGACCGCTGTCCTGTGAGCCATTCTTGGATCACTCTTGTACCCCTTGACTGACTCATGGCAAGGCACACTTACGGTGCGGTACACAACATAGCATACTATAGAGCCTACGTTTTAAGCATAGGGGACGACCTTCGTCCTTTCTCTCTATTCTGTCGTGGTCGAGCTTTAAGTCTTAACTTCGTACCTTACAACTCAGTCAAGAACTCCTTCTTTGACTGGTCCATCTTGAACACCTTCAAGATCATGTCAAGGTATGTGCTCATTTGAAAGCATTTTGATCTATCCTTATAGATCTTGATGCTCAATGTTCAAGTAGCTTAATCCAGGTTTTCTATTGAAAAACACTTTCCAAATAACCCTATATGCTTTCTAGAAATTCTACGTCATTTCTGATCCATAACAATATGTCAACAACATATACTTATCAGAAATTCTATAGTGCTCCCACTCACTTCTTTGGAAATACAAGTTTCTCATAAACTTTGTACAAACCCAAAATCTTTGATCATCATCAAAGCATACATTCCAACTCCGAGATGCTCACTCCAGTCCTTAGAAGGATCGCTGGTGCTAGCATACCTTTTAGCATCCTTAGGATCGACAAAACTTTTCTGATTGTATTGCATACAACCTTTCCTCACGAAAACCGGTAAGGAAACTCGTTTTGACATCCATCTGCCAGATTTCATAAATACAGCTAATGCTAACATGAATCCGACGGACCTTAAGCATCGCTACGGATGAGAAAATCTCATCGTAGTCAACTCTTTGAACTTGTGAAAAAACTCTTCGCCACAAGTCGAGCTTCATGGACGGTGACATTACCGTCCACGTTCGTCTTCTTCTTAAAGTTCCATTTATCTCAATGGCTTGCCGATCATCGGGCAAGTCCACCAAAGTCCATGCTTTGTTCTGATACATGGATCCTATCTCGGATTTCATGGCTTCTAACCATTTGTTGGAATTTGGGCCCACCATCGCTTCTCCATAGCTCGTAGGTTCATTGTTGTCTAGCAACATGACCTTCAAGACAGGATCACCTTACCACTCCGAAGTAGTACGTGTCCTTGTCGTCCTACGAGGTTCGGTAGTGACTTGATCCGAAGTTTCATGATCAATATCATAAGCTTCCACTTCAATTGGTGTAGGTGCCACAGGAACAACTTCCTGTGCCCTGCCACACACTAGTTGAAGAGACGGTTCAATAACCTCATCAAGTCTCCACCATCCTCCCACTCAACTCTTTCGAGAGAAACCTTTCCTCGAGAAAGGACCCGATTCTAGAAACAATTCATATTGCTTTCGGATCTGAATTAGGAGGTATACCCAACTGTTTTGGGTTTCCTATGAAGATGCATTTTATCCGCTTTGGGTTCGAGCTCAATCCTGAAACTTTTTCACATAAGCGTCGCAGCCCCAAACCTTTAAGAAACGACAACTTAGGTTTCTCTAAACCATAATTCAAACGGTGTCGTCTCAACGGAATTATGTGGTGCCCTATTTAAAGTGAATGTGGTTGTCTCTAATGCCTAACCCATGAATGACAGTGGTAATTCGGTAAGAGACATCATGGTACGCACCATATCCAATAGGGTGCAACTACGATGTTCGGACACACCATCACACTATGGTGTTCCAGGCGGTATTAATTGCGAAACAATTTCCACAATGTCTTAATTGTGTGCCAAAACTCGTAACTCAGATACTCATCTCTATGATCATATCATAGACATTTTATCCTCTTGTCACAATGATCTTCTACTTCACTCTGAATTTATTTGAACCATTCAATAATTCAGACTTGTGTTTCATCAAGTAAATATTCTCAACATCTACTCGAATCATCTGTGAAGTAAGAACATAACGATATTCACTGCATGCCTCAGCACTCATTGGACTGCACACATCAAAATGTGTTACTTCCAACAAGTTGCTATCTTGTTCCAACTTACTGAAACCGAGGCTTTTCAGTCATCTTGCCCATGTGGTATGATTTGCATATCTCAAGTGATTCAAAATCAAGTGAGTTCAAACGGTCCATTTGCATGGAGTTTCTTCATGCATATATACCAATAGACATGGTTCGCATGTCTCACACTTTTCAAAAACGAGTGAGTCCAAAGATCCATCAACATGGAGCTTCTTCATGCGTTTTATACCAATATGACTTACATGGCAGTGCCACAAGCAAATGGTACTATCATTACTATCTTATATCTTTTGGCATGAAAATGTGTATCACTACGATCGAGATTCAATAAACCATTCAGGTTTTAATACTAATCTTGATGGTAGAGGGAGCGTGCGATGTTTGATCACATCAAACTTGGAAACACTTCCAACACATATCGTCAGCTCTCCTTTAGCTAGTCTCCGTTTATTCCGTAGCCTTTTATTTCAAGTTACTAACACTTAGCAACCGAACCGGTATCTTATACCCTGGTGCTACTAGGAGTACTAGTAAAGTACACATTAACATAATGTATATCCAATATACTTCTATCGACCTTGCCAGCCTTCTCATCTACCAAGCATCTAGGGTAATGCTGCTCCAGTGGTTGTTCCCCTTATTACAGAAGCACTTAGTCTCGGGTTTGGGTTCAACCTTGGGTTTCTTCACTAGAGCAGCAGCTGAATTGCCGTTTCATGAAGTATCCCTTTGTTCCCTTGCCCTTCTTGAAACTAGTGGTTTCACCAACCATCAACAATTGATGCTCCTTCTTGATTTCTACTTTCGCGGTGTCAAACATCGCGAATACCTCAAGGATCATCATATCTATCCCTGATATGTTATAGTTCATCACGAAGCTCTAGCAGCTTGGTGGCAATGACTTTGGGGAAACATCACTATCTCATCTGGAAGATCAACTCCCACTCGATTCAAGTGATTGTTGCACTCAGACAATCTGAGCACAAGCTCAACGATTGAGCTTTTCTCCCTTAGTTTGCAGGCTTAGAAAATCGTCGGAGGTCTTATACCTCTTGACATGGGCACGAGCCTGAAATCCCAATTTCAGCCTTCAAAACATCTCATATGTTTCGCGATGTTTAAAAAAAAACGTCTTTGGTGCCTCTACTTAAACCATTTAACTGAACTATCACGTAGTTATCAAAACGTGTATGTTCGATGTTCGAAACATCCACAAACGACGTTTGGGGTTCAGCACACTAAGCAGTGCATTAAGGACATAAGCGTTCTAGTGTCCGCATAATCGCTACTGTCAACTTTCAACTATATTTTCTCTAGGAACATAACTAAAACAGTAGAACTATAGCGTGAGCTACGACATAATTTGCAAAAGGTCTTTTGACTATGTTCAGGATAATTAAGCTCATCTTATGAACTCCCACTCAGATAGACATCCCTCTAGTCATCTAAGTGATTACATGATCCGAGTCAACTAGGCCGTGTCCGATCATCACGTGAGACGGACTAGTCATCATCAGTGAACATCTTCATGTTGATCGTATCTACTATACGACTCATGCTCGACCTTTCGGTCTCCGTGTTCCGAGGCCATGTCTGTACATGCTAGGCTCGTCAAGTTAACCCTAAGTGTATTGCTGTGTAAATCTGTCTTACACCCGTTGTATGTGAACGTAAGAATCCATCACACCCGATCATCACGTGGTGCTTAGAAGCGACGAACTGTAGCAACGGTGCACAGTTAGGGGAGAACACTTCTTGAGATTGTTGTAAGGGATCATCTTATTTACTACCGTCGTCCTAAGTAAACAAGATGCATAAACATGATAAACATCACATGCAATCAAATAGTGACATGATATGGCCAATATCATTTTGCTCCTTTTGATCTTCATCTTCGGGGCTCCATGATCATCATCGTCACCGGCATGACACCATGATCTCCATCATCGTGTCTTCATGAAGTTGTCACGCCAACGACTACTTCTACTTCTATGGCTAACGCGTTTAGCAATAAAGTAAAGTAAGTTACATGGCATTCTTCAATGACACGCAGGTCATACAAAAAATAAAGACAACTCCTATGGCTCCTGCCGGTTGTCATACTCATCGACATGCAAGTCGTGAATCCTATTACAAGAACATGATCAATCTCATACATCACATATATTCATTCATCACATCCTTTGGCCATATCACATCACATAGCATACCCTGCAAAAACAAGTTAGACGTCCTCTAATTGTTGTTGCATGTTTTACGTGGCTGCTATGGGTTTCTAGCAAGAACGTTTCTTACCTACGCAAGACCACAACGTGATATGCCAATCGCTATTTACCCTTCATAAGGACCCTTTTCGTCGAATCCGTTCCGACTAAAGTGGGAGAGACTGGCACCCGCTAGCCACCTTATGCACCAAGTGCATGTCAATCGGTGGAACCTGTCTCATGTAAGAGTACGTGTAAGGTCGGTCCGGGCCGCTTCATCCCACAATACCGTCGAAACAAGATTGGACTAGTAACGGTAAGCATATTGAACAACATCAACGCCCACAACTACTTTGTGTTCTACTCGTGCAAAGAATCTACGCAATAGACCTAGCTCATGATGCCACTGTTGGGGAACGTAGCAGAAATTCAAAAATTTTCCTACGTATCACCAAGATCTATCTATGGAGAGACCAGCAACGAGTAGAAAGAGAGTGCATCTACATACCCTTGTAGATCGCTAAGCGGAAGCGTTCAAGTGAACGGGGTTGATGGAGTCGTACTCGTCGTGATTAAGATCACCGATGATCCTAGTGCCGAACGGACGGCACCTCCGCGTTCAACACACGTACAGCCCGGTGACGTCTCCCACGCCTTGATCCAGCAAGGAGAGAGGGAGAGGTTGAGGAAGACTCCATCCAACAGCAGCACAACAGCGTGGTGGTGGTGGAGGAGCGTGGCAATCCAGCAGGGCTTCGCCAAGCACCATGGGAGAGGAGGAGGAGGGAGAGGGGCAGGGCTGCACCAACGAGAGATCAAATCGCGTGTTATGGGCAGCCCCTAGGCCTCATATATATAGGGGAAGGGGAGGGCTGCGCCCCCTTTAGGGTTTCCCACCCCAAGGGGCGGCGGCCAGCCTCCAGATGGCATCTGGTGCGGCGGCCAAGAGGAGGGGGAGGAGTCCATCCTCCCCAAGGCACCTCGGAGGTGCCTTCCCCCTCAAGGACTCTTCCCTCTAGGGTTCCCTAGGCGCATGGGCCTCTTGGGGCTGGTGCCCTTGGCCCATGTAGGCCAAGGCGCACCCCCTACAGCCCATGTGCCCCCCCCGGGGCAGGTGGACCCACCCGGTGGGCCCCCGGGACCCTTCCGGTGGTCCCGGTACAATACCGATGACCCCGAAACTTGTCCCGATGGCCGAAACAGGACTTCCTATATATAAATCTTTACCTCCGGACCATTCCGGAACTCCTCGTGACGTCCGGGATCTCATCCGGGACTCCGAACAACATTCGGTAACCACATACAAGCTTCCTTTATAACCCTAGCGTCATCGAACCTTAAGTGTGTAGACCCTACGGGTTCGGGAGACATGTAGACATGACCGAGACGTTCTCCGGTCAATAACCAACAGCGGGATCTGGATACCCATGATGGCTCCCACATGTTCCACGATGATCTCATCGGATGAACCACGATGTCAAGGACTTAATCAATCCCGTATTCAATTCCCTTTGTCAAGCGGTATTTTACTTGCCCGAGATTCGATCGTCGGTATACCGATACCTTGTCCAATCTCGTTACCGGCAAGTCACTTTACTCGTTCCGTAACACATCATCCCGTGATCAACTCCTTGGTCACATTGCGCATATGATGATGTCCTACCGAGTGGGCCCAGAGATACCTCTCCGTTTACACGGAGTGACAAATCCCAGTCTCGATCCGCATAAAACAATAGATACTTTCGGAGATACCTGTAGTGCACCTTTATAGTCACCCAGTTACGTTGTGACGTTTGATACACCCAAAGCACTCCTATGGTATCCAGGAGTTACACGATCTCATGGTCAAAGGAAGAGATACTTGACATTGGCAAAGCTCTAGCAAACGAACTACACGATCTTTGTGCTATGCTTAGGATTGGGTCTTGTCCATCACATCATTCTCCTAATGATGTGATCCCGTTATCAACGACATCCAATGTCCATAGCCAGGAAACCATGACTATCTGTTGATCACAACGAGCTAGTCAACTAGAGGCTCACTAGGGACATATTGTGGTCTATGTATTCACACGTGTATTACGATTTCCGGATAATACAGTTATAGCATGAATAAAAGACAATTATCATGAACAAGGAAATATAATAATAATACTTTTATTATTGCCTCTAGGGCATATTTCCAACAGAAGCAAGGCGACGGCCAGCTGCGTGGCGCACGCTACGGCCGCCGTCGGGCACCTGCCTGCCTGGCCGACAAGCAGCTCGCTGGCGCGGCGCTGGGCTGGGCCGGCAGGTGGGCCGGGTGCTGGGCGCCAGGTAAGTTTCTGTTAATCCCTGTTTTCTGTTTTTTTAATTCCTCTGCAACTTTGTTGAATTATTAAAAATACTTAGGCAACTCCTAAAATCACCAAACTACTCCTGGTCCATAGTTGGATTATTTCCAACATGAAACATTTTAGTTTGGAGCTATTTGAGCATTTGAAATATTTTATATAATTTTAAATGCCCAAATTCAAATATCTATGATTTAATTCAAAGACCCTAAGATGGCCTAGGAAAATGTGCATCACTTCTGGCAGAGGTTATGAACCAAGACAAAAATGATGGGCATTTTAGAAGGGCATTTCAGGTTCATTGAAAAAGTTTTTAGTAAACCCTAGTTGGTTTCAGAGGGGGCTGGGGGTTCTGTCATCCCCATTTCAGGTTTCTGATGAAAGAATAGACATGATGCAACATTCTAATGTATGAACTAGCTAGGGTGTGACAGTGTGGTCATTAGTCAAGAGGCCTACTATGGAACACAATGTCATTGGAACAAAATGGATTTTCAAGAACAAGCAAGATGAGAATGGTGTAATTATCCGCAACAAGGCAAGGTTAGTGGCACAAGGGTACTCACAAGTTGAAGGTTTGGACTTTGGTAAGACCTTTGCTCCCGTTGCCCGTCTTCAATCTATTCGATCTTGCTTGCTAATGCTGCTTTCAATGGTTTTACATTACATCAAATGGATGTGAAGAGTGCTTTCCTTAACGGTACTCTACAAGAAGAAGTATATGTATCACAACCACCTGGGTTCGTTGATCCCGATCATAAAGACTATGTGTATGAACTTCATAAGGCTTTGTATGGCCTCAAACAAGCACCTCATGCTTGGTATGATCATCTTAAGAAGTTTTTACTCGATGATGGTTTTGTGAGAGGGGTGACCGATCCCACTCTTTTTACTAAGAGGGACAAGGGTGATTTGATCTTATGCCAAATCTATGTAGATGATATTATTTTTGGTTCTCCTAACATTCATTGGTGCAAGAAGTTTACGGCTTCCATGACCAAGAACTTTGAAATGTCACTCAATGCGGATTTGAAGTTCTTTCTTGGATTTCAAATACAACAATTTCAAGAAGGAATTTTCTTATCTCAAACAAAATACCTCAAGGATATTCTAGAGAAGTTTGACATGACGGATGCTAACCCATGTAAGACACCCATGCCAACAAAAAATGTACTCACTGAAGACACAAACAGTATCCCTTTCGACCCATCTATTTACCACTCTATGATTGGTTCATTGCTTTATCTTTGTGCATCTAGACCAGACATCATGTTCAGTGTATGCATGTGTGCTAGATTTCAAGCTTCCCCTAGGGAAAGTCATCATAAGGCGGTTAAGCATATTCTTAGATACCTTGTTCACACCTCAAAGTTGGGCCTATGGTACCACAAGGATGCTAAGTTTGATCTCATTGGGCACAGGGATGCAGATTGGGCCGGAGACAAAGTGGGACGGAAGTCCACCTCTGGTGCATGTCAATTTCTTGGACGCTCCTTGGTAAGTTGGTCCTCAAAGAAGCAAAATTGTGTTGCCCTCTCCACCACCGAAGCAAAATACATTTCAACCGCCAGTTGTGCAACTTAATTACTATGAATGAGGCAAACTTTGAAGGATTATGGTATCACCTATAGACATGTGCCTCTTCTATGTGATAATGAAAGTGCCATCAATATTGCTGAGAATCCCAAAGATCATACTCGCACCAATCACATTGATATTAGGTATTATTTCTTGAGAGAACATGTGGAAAAGGGTGACAATGATATTGCTCATGTTGGTAGAGATATGCAACTGGCAGACATTTTCACCAAGCCATTGTATGAAGCAAGGTTTTGTCAACTTAGGCATGAACTTGGTATCTTGGAGCTTGACAACATTATGTGAAATCTAGTACCCATCCATGCATTTACATTATGTCGTGTCTAGATGTAGGCATGTATTTAGGGGGAGACATTCAACTAATGAGTTATCTCATTCTCACCCTATATGATGCATAAATAAACCAAACACTCTCAAAATTACTATGTTTTTCACTCTTGTGACTTAGTACTTTAAATGATGGAGTTGTGATGTTGGGCTCAAGAATAAAATCTTTGCAGTGCCAAGTCACATATACTCAAACATGGTGGACTCATCCATCACCCTCTCCTTGAGAGGTTGGACTTATTCTTCATCTCTGATTGAGTTTTCTAGTTGTTACTCTTGAGTATTGTCGATTGTGTTGACCATTGCTCCAGTTCAACCCAAGCCTCTCCCATCTCATATTCATCTGATATTTGTGTGGTTCACAAGCTTCAATCCAACCACATAAATGTTGATTGGGTGTGTGGTGGTCTTGGGAGCTTTTGGACTCCCTCCCTCTAGTTCCCAAGAGTTCAGATAGATCGTATTCTCTCTGGATATCCCGAAACTTCCGGGGTGGTGCCCGGCACTTTCGGCCTTGCCCGAAACTTCCGGGCTTCGCGGGGTTGGGGAACATAGCATGGGCAGGGGATGACAAAAGGGGTATTTTCCCCTTTTCCTTAGTTCCTCCCTCTGCTCCCTTCCTGCGGCGCCCCTCATCCATCGACGACTTCCGGGTGAGCTGCAGGCCCCCGGAACCTCCGACCCCTTCTTCCCTTCATCGTATTTGGAGGACGTCTCTTCTCTTCACCATCTCCATGGAGGATGGTAACCTAAGCATTCTTCTGCTCTCTCTATGGATTCTCCTAGGGATTGTACATTGCGCTTATGGCAGTAGGATACACACAAGCATCAAATCCCAAGTCCTGCATCCACTTTAGATCTGTAGTGCTCCCTCTCTATCATCCATTATACGATATGTGACTGTCCCCTCCTCATATTAGGAAGAAACCCTATGACTATGCTAGTGCCAAAACTTCCGGCCTCCCTAGGGTTTCCACGTCCGGGCCAGAGCCGGTACTTTGATGTATACTACACAACCTTCTTCTTGTAGACATTGTTGGGCCTGCAAGTGCACAGGTTTGTAGGACAGTAGCAAATTTCCCTCAAGTGGATGACCTAAGGTTTATCAATCCGTGGGAGGCGTAGGATGAAGATGGTCTCTCTCAAACAACCATGCAACCAAATAACAAAGAGTCTCTTGTGTCCCCAACACACCCAATACAATGGTAAATTGTATAGGTGAACTAGTTCGGCGAAGAGATGGTGATAAAAGTGCAATATGGATAGTAGATAAAGGTTTTTGTAATCTGAAATAATAAAAACAGCAAGGTAACTAATGATAAAAGTGAGCGTAAATGGTATTGCAATGATAGGAAACAAGGCCTAGGGTTCATACTTTCACTAGTGCAAGTTCTCTCAACAATTATAACATAGATAGATCATATAACAATCCCTCAACATGCAACAAAGAGTCACTCCAAAGCCACTAATAGCGGAGAACAAACGAAGAGATTATGGTAGGGTACGAAACCACCTCAAAGTTATTCTTTCGGATCGATCTATTCAAGAGTTGGTACTAGAATAACACCTAAAGACACAAATCAACCAAAACCCTAATGTCACCTAGATACTCCATTGTCACCTCAAGTATCCGTGGGCATGATTATACGATATGCATCACACAATCTAAGATTCATCAATTAAACCAACACAAAGTACTTCAAAGAGTGCCCCAAAGTCTCTACCGGAAAGTCAAGATGAAAACGTGTGCCAACCCCTATGCATAGGTTCATGGGCGGAACCCGCAAGTTGGTCACCAAAACATACATCAAGTGGCACGTGATATCCCATTGTCACCACAGATAAACACGGCAAGACATACATCAAGTGTTCTCAAATCCTTAAAGACTCAATCCGATAAGATAACTTCAAGAGGGAAACTCAATTCATCATAAGAGAGTAGAGGGGGGGGGGAACATCATAAGATCCAACTATAATAGCAAAGCTCGCGATACATCAAGATCGTGCCATAGAGAGAACACGAGAGAGAGATCAAACACATAGCTATTGGTACATACCCTCAGCCCTGAGGGTGAACTACTCCCTCCTCGTCATGGAGAGTGCTGGGATGATGAAGATGGCCACCGGTGAGGGATTCCCCCTCCGGCAGGGTGCTGGAACGGGCTCTCGAGAGGTTTTTGGTGGCTACAGAGGCTTGCGGCGGCGGAACTCCCGATCTATCTTCGTTTTCGATGTTTGTAGGGTATATGGGAATATATAGGCGAAAGAAGTCGGTCGTGGGAGCCTCGAGGGGCCCACGAGAGTGGAGGGCGCGCCTAGGGGGGTGGGCGCGCCCTCCTATCTCGTGGCCTCCTCGAAGCTTCCTTTACTTCAACTCCAAGTCTCCTGGGTCACGTTCGTTCCAAAAATCACGCTGCTAAAGGTTTCATTCCGTTTGGACTCCGTTTGATATTCCTTTTCTTCGAAACACTGAAATAGGCAAGAAAACAACAATATGCGCTGGGCCTCCGGTTAGTAGGTTAGTCCCAAAAATGATATAAAAGTGTAAAGTAAAGGCCATAAACATCCAAAACAGGTAATATAATAGCATGGAACAATAAAAAATTATAGACACGTTGGAGACGTATCAAGCATCCCCAAGCTTAATTCCTGCTCGTCCTCGAGTAGGTAAATGATAAAAACATAATTTTTGATGTGGAATGCTACCTAGCATAATTCTCAATGTAATTTTCTTTATTGTGGAATGAATGTTCAGATCCAAATGATTCAAAATAAAAGTTCATATTGACACAAGCAATATGATATAAACCCCATCTTTTTATCCCCGATGGCAACAATACAATATGTGCCTTGCAACCCCTGTTGTCACTGGGTAAGGACACCGCAAGATTGAACCCAAAGCTAAGCACTCCTCCCATGGCAAGAAAGATCAATCTAGTAGGCCAAACCAAACTGATAATTTGAAGAGACTTGTAAAGATAACTCAATCATACATAAAAGAATTCAGAGGAGATTCAAATATTTCTCATAGATAAACTTGATCATAAACCCACAATTCATCGGATCTCGACAAACACATCGCAAAAAGAGTTTACATCGAATAGATCTCCATAAGAGAGGGGGAGAACATGGTATTGATATCCAAAAAGAGAGAAGAAGCCATCTAGCTAATAACTATGGACCCGAAGGTCTATGGTAAACTACTCACAACTCATCGGAGGGGCTATGGTGTTGATGTAGAAGCCCTCCATGGTCGATTCCCCTTCCGGCGGAGCGCCGGCGAAGGCTCCAAGATGGGATCTCGCAGATACAGAAGGTTACAGCGGTGGAAATTGTTTTTCGTTGGCTCCTTGGATGTTTTCTGGGTACGCAGGTATATATAAGAGGAAGAAGTACGTCGGTGGCCGCCCGAGGGGCCCATGAGATAGGGGGCGCACCCAAAGGGAGTGGGCGCGCCCTCCTATCTCCTGGCCGCCTCGATTGCTTCCTTACTTGCACTCCAAGTCCTCTGCATCACGTTCGTTCCAAAAATCACGCTCCCGAAGGTTTAATTCCGTTTGATATTCCTTTTCTTCAAAATACTGAAATAGGCAAAAAAACAGCAATATGGGCTGGGCTTCCGGTCAGTAGGTTAGTCCCAAAAATGATATAAATATGTAAAATAAAGCCCATAAACATCCAAAATGGGTAATATAATAGCATGGAACAATCAAAAATTATAGATACGTTGGAGACGTATCAAGCATCCCCAAGCTTAATTCCTGCTCGTCCTCGAGTAGGTAAATGATAAAAACAGAATTTTTGATGTGGAATGCTACCTAGCATAATCCTCAAAGTAATTTTCTTTATTGTGGCATGAATGTTCATATCCAAATGATTCAAAATAAAAGTTCATATTGACATAAGAAATAGTAATACTTCAAGCATACTTAATCAAGCAATCATGTCTTCTCAAAATAACATGGCCAAAGAAAGTTATCTGTACAAAATCATATAGTCTGGCTGTTGCTCTATCTTCATCACACAAAGTATTTAATTATGCACAACCCCGATGACAAGCTAAGCAATTGTTTCATACTTTAGTAATCTCAAACTTTTTCAACTTTCACGCAATACATGAGCGTGAGCCATGGACATATCACTATATGTGGAATAGAATGGCGGTTGTGGAGAAGACAAAAAGGAGAAGATAGTCTCACATCAACTAGGCGTATCAACGGGCTATGTATACGCCCATTAATAGATATCAATGTGAGTGAGTAGGGATTGCCGTGCAACGAATGCACTAGAGCTATAAATGTATGAAATCTCAACAAAAGAAACTAAGTGGGTGTGCATCCAACTCGCTTGCTCACGAAGACCTAGGGCACTTTGAGGAAGCCCATCATTGGAATATACAAGCCAAGTTCTATAATGAATATTCCCACTAGTATATGAAAGTGACAACATAGGAGACTCTCTATCATGAAGATCATGGTGCTACTTTGAAGCATAAGTGTGGTTAAAAGGATAGTAGCATTGTCCCTTCTCTCTTTTTCTCTCATTTTTTTCTTTTCTTCTTTTTTTCTTTCTTTTTCTCTCTTTTTTTCCTTTTTTGGGCCTTTTCCTTTTTTTGGCCTTTCTTTTTTATTTCTTTCTCTTTTTTTATAAAGTCCGAAGTCTCATCCCGACTTGTGGGGGAATCATAGTCTCCATCATCCTTTCCTCACTGGGACAATGCTCTAATAATGAAGATCATCACACTTTTATTTACTTACAACTCAAGATTACAACTCAATACTTAAACAAGATATGACTCTATATGAATGCCTCCGACGGTGTACCGGGATATGCAATGAATCAAGAGAGACATGTATGAAAATTATGAAGGTGGCCTTGCCACAAATACGATGTCAACTACATGATCATGCAAAGAGCAATATGAAAAAAGTAATGCGTGTCATATGAACGGAACGGTGGAAAGTTGCATGGCAATATATCTCGGAATGGCTATGGAAATGCCATAATAGGTAGGTATGGTGGCTGTTTTGAGGAAGGTATATGGTGGGTGTATGGTACCAGCGAAAGTTGCGCGGCACAAGAGAGGCTAGCAATGGTGGAAGGGTGAGAGTGCGTATAATCCATGGACTCAACATTAGTCAAAAGAACTCATATACTTATTGCAAAAATCTACAAGTCATCAAAAACAAAGTATTACACGCATGCTCCTAGGGGGATAGATTGGTAGGAAAAGGCCATCGCTCGTCCCCAACCGCCACTCATAAGGAAGACAATCAATAAATAAAATTGTGCTCCAACTTCATCACAAAGCGGTTCACCATACGTGCATGCTACGGCAATCACAAACTTCAACAAAAGCATTCTTCATAATCACCCAACTAGCATGACTTTAATATCACTACCTCCATATATGAAAACAATTATCAAGTATCAAATTGATCATAGCATCCAATTCACTTTCTATGATAGTTTTTATTATACCCAACTTGGATGCCTACCATCCTAGGACCAACTCTATAACCATAGCAAATACCATGCTGTTCTAAAAGACTCTCAAAACAATATAAGTGAAGCATGAGAGACTAGCAATTTCTACAAAATTAAGCCACCGCCGTTCTCTAAAAGATATAAGTGAAGCACTAGAGCAAAAACTATCAAGCTCAAAAGATATAAGTGAAGCACATAGTCAATGACAAACTACTCCAAAAAGATATAAGTGAAGATCAATGAGTAGCTAAATAATTGTGTAACTATGTGAAGACTCTCTTTCATTTAAGAATTTCAGATCTTAGTATTTTATTCAAACAGCAAGCAAAGCAAGATAAAATGACATTGCAAGGATATCACAACTCATGTGAAGAAGCAAAAACTTAGGCTCAACCGATACTAACCGATAGTTGTTGAAGAAGAAAGGTGGGATGCCTACCGGGGCATCCCCAAGCTTAGATACTTGAGACTTATTGAAATATTACCTTGGGGTGCCTTGGGCATCCCCAAGCTTGAGCTTTTGTGTCTCCTTAATTCCTCTCATATCATGGTTTCTTTATTTCTCAAAAAAATTCATCCACATAAAACTCAACAAGAACTCGTGAGATAGGTTAGTATAAACCAATGCAAAACCTTATCATTTTATACTGTAACAAATCACTAAAATTATTATTCAACATTGCATACTAAATGCCTCTTCATATTTAACACTCCTATACTCAAATAGAATCATTAAACAAGCAAACATATGCAAACAATGCAAACATAACAACAATCTGTCAAAACAGTATAGTCTGTAAAGAATGCAAGATTCATCATACTTCCCTAACTCCAAAAATTACGAAATAAAATTCCCACTGTATTGAATTTATCAGAGATCATTATGCAAAAAATTTCAACATTATATCATTCTCTTAATTTTCTAGGGAATTTTTGCAACAGCGGTGAACTTTCTGTTTTCAAACAGCAACATGTATACTAGCAAAATAAGCATGGTAAAGGCTATCCTTGACATTTTTATTGAAAATAAAGATGAAAAACATTATTCTAAATAACAGCAAGCAAATACTAAAAAAATAAAATGACGCTCCAAGCAAAACACATATCATGTGGTGAATAAAAATATAGCTCCAAGTAAAGTTACCGATGAACGAAGACGAAAGAGGGGATGCCTTCCAGGGCATCCCCAAGATTCGGCTCTTAGTTGTCCTTGAATATTACCTTAGGGTGCCTTGGGAATCCCCAAGCTTAACCTCTTTCCACTCCTTATTCCATAGTCCATTGAATCTTAACCCAAAACTTGAAAACTTCACAACACAAAACTCAACAGAAAACTCGTAAGCTCCGTTAGTATAAGAAAATAAATCACCACTTAGGTACTGTTGTGAACTCATTCTAAATTCATATTGGTGTAATATCTACTGTATATCAACTTCTCTATGGTTCATACCCTCCGATACTACTCATAGATTCATCAAAATAAGCAAACAACACATAGAAAACAGAATCTGTCAAGAACAGAACAGTCTGTAGTAATCTGTATGAAACGTATACTTCTGGAACTCCAAAAATCCTACCAAATTAGGAAGTCCTAAGAAATTTGTGTACCAATACAGAACAAAAAGAATCAGATCATAAGCACGTTTCTGTGAATTATCAAAACTAATTTACTGGGTGCAAAAGTTTCTGATTTTCAGCAGGATCAACACAACTATCACCATAAGCTATCCTAAAGGTCTTACTTGACACTTTATTGAAACAAAAGCTATAAAACATGATTACTAAAGTAGCATAATCATGTAAACACACAAAAACAGTAAGGGTAAATATTGGGTTGTCTCCCAACAAGCGCTTTTCTTTAATGCCTTTTAGCTAGGCATGATGATGACAATGATGCTCACATAAAAGATAAGAATTGAAACATAACGAGAGCATCATGAAGCATATGACTAGCACATTTAAGTCTAACCCACTTCCTATGCATAGGTATTTTGTGAGCAAACAACTTATGGGAACAATAATCAACTAGCATAGGAAGGTAAAACAAGCATAACTTCAAAACTTTAAGCACATAGAGAGGAAACTTGACACTATTGCAATTCCTACAAGCATAGATTCCTCCCTCATAATAATTTTCAGTAGCATAATGAATGAATTCAAAAATATAACCAGCACCTAAAGCATTCTTTTCATGATCTACAAGCATAGAAAATTTACTACTTTCCACATAAGCAATATTCTTCTTATTCGGAATAGTAGTGGGAGCAAACTCAACAAAATAATTATCATGTGAGGCATAATCCAATTGAAAACTAAAATCATGATGACAAGTTTCATGGCTATCATTATTCCTAATAGCATACAAGTCATCACAATAATCATCATAGATAGCAACTTTGTTCTCATAATCAATTGTAACCTCTTCCGAAATAGTGGAATCATCACTAAATAAAGTTGACACTCTTCCAAATCCACTTTCATGTTCATCACAATAAGATTCAACACCCTCCAAAATAGTGAGATCGCTACTTCCTAAAGTTGACACTCTTCCAAACCCACTTTCATCAATATAATTATCATAAATAGGAGGCATGATTTCATCATAATAAATTTGCTCATCAAAACTTGGGGGACAAAAAATATCATCTTCATCAAACATAGCATCCCCAAGCTTGTGGCTTTGCATATCATTAGCATCATGGATATTCAAGGAATTCATACTAACAACATTGCAATCATGATCATCATACAAAGATCTAGTACCCAACATTCTAATGCATTCTTCTTCTAGCAATTGAGCACAATTTTCCTTTCCATCATTCTCACGAGAGATATTAAAAATACGAAGCGTATGAGACAAACTCAATTCCATTTTTTGTAGTTTTCTTTTATAAACTAAACTAGTGATAAAACAAGAAACAAAAGATTCAATTGCAAGATCTAAAGATATACCTTCAAGCACTCACCTCCCTGGCAACAGCGCCAGAAAAGAGCTTAGTTGACGGGGTGTGAGTGCCGCTTACCTAGCCTCCCCGGCAATGGCAGCAGAAAAGAGCTTGATGTCTACTACACAACCTTCTTCTTGTAGACGTTGTTGGGCCTGCAAGTGCACAAGTTTGTAGGACAGTAGCAAATTTCCCTCAAGTGGATGACCTAAGGTTTATCAATCCGTGGGAGGCGTAGGATGAAGATGGTCTCTCTCAAACAACCATGCAACCAAATAACAAAGAGTCTCTTGTGTCCCCAACACACCCAATACAATGGTAAATTGTATAGGTGCACTAGTTCGGCGAAGAGATGGTGATACAAGTGCAATATGGATAGTAGATAAAGGTTTTTGTAATCTGAAATAACAAAAACAGCAAGGTAACTAATGATAAAAGTGAGCGTAAACAGTATTGCAATGATAGGAAACAAGGCCTAGGGTTCATACTTTCACTAGTGCAAGTTCTCTCAACAATTATAACATAGATAGATCATATAACAATCCCTCAACATGCAACAAAGAGTCACTCCAAAGCTACTAATAGCGGAGAACAAATGAAGAGATTATGGTAGGATACGAAACCACCTCAAAGTTATTCTTTCGGATCGATCTATTCAAGAGTTCGTACTAGAATAACACATTAAGACACAAATCAACCAAAACCCTAATGTCACCTAGATACTCCATTGTCACCTCAAGTATCCGTGGGCATGATTATATGATATGCATCACACAATCTTAGATTCATCTATTCAACCAACACAAAGTACTTCAAAGAGTGCCCCAAAGTCTCTATCGGAAAGTCAAGACGAAAACGTGTGCCAACCCCTATGCATAGGTTCATGGGCGGAACCCGCAAGTTGGTCACCAAAACATACATCAAGTGGCACGTGATATCCCATTGTCACCACAGATAAACACGGCAAGACATACATCAAGTGTTCTCAAATCCTTAAAGACTCAATCCGATAAGATAACTTCAAGAGGGAAACTCAATTCATCACAAGAGAGTAGAGGGGGGTGGGAGAAACATCATAAGATCCAACTATAATAGCAAAGCTCGTGATACATCAAGATCGTGCCATAGAGAGAACATGAGAGAGAGAGAGATCAAACACATAGCTACTGGTACATACCCTCAGCCCCGAGGGTGAACTACTCCCTCCTCGTCATGGAGAGCGCTGGGATGATGAAGATGGCCACCGGTGAGGGATTCCCCCTCCGGCAGGGTGCCGGAACGGGCTCTCGAGAGGTTTTTGGTGGCTACAGAGGCTTGCGGCGGCGGAACTCCCGATCTATCTTCGTTTTCGATGTTTTTAGGGTATATGGGAATATATAGGCAAAAGAAGTCGGTCGGGGGAGCCTCGAGGGGCCCACGAGAGTGGAGGGCACGCCCAGGGGGGTGGGCGCGCCCCCCTGTCTCGTGGCCTCCTTGAAGCTTCCTTTACTTCAACTCCAAGTCTCCTGGGTCACGTTCGTTCCAAATATCACCCTGCCGAAAGTTTCATTCTGTTTGGACTCCGTTTGATATTCCTTTTCTTTGAAACACTTAGATAGGCAAGAAAACAACAATATGGGCTGGGCCTCCGGTTAGTAGGTTAGTCCCAAAACTGATATAAAAGTGTAAAGTAAAGCCCATAAACATCCAAAACGGGTAATATAATAGCATGGAACAATCAAAAATTATAGATACGTTGGAGACGTATCATACTTCAGTCGGTCGGAGCTTCCGGGCTCCCCGGAACTTCCGGCCACCGGAACTTCCGACCTCCCCCCCGAAACTTCTGGCCTAAGCAGAGTTCTGCCATATTTTTCATATAATGAGATTCTTTGATTTTTTGTTTTGATGCTTGTGTACTTATCTATCCCCATGCTATTCTTCTCATCTCTGTCAGGAGGAGGGTCTGGCTCACGTGCTCGCCCATCCAAGGTGTATGAACAGAAATCCAAGGAACGGGTCAAGAAGACAAAGGCCATTGTTTTGGGGCGTGAGAACATGTTTGACTGTCATCCTGAGGAAGATGTTGAGGCTGAAGAAAGTGCATCTCCTGCTGCTGCTCCCATTCACTCCAGGAAGTGGAAGACTACTTCCAAGAAGGCCAAGGCAACGAATGTTCAACCTCCTCCTCCTGAGCCGGTCACAATGAGGGAAATACCCGATCATGAGTGAATTGCTCTTTGCCAAGTAAATCCTTATTGCCATGACCATGACCATGTGGCTGATTCCAAGTTTTGGACACTATTCTAGCAACGCAACTACACTACAAAAAAAGACACATCCATGACATTTTGGGCCGAACGAATTTTTTTCTGTCATACTTATGACACTTCTATGACGATAATTGTGACAAAACCCGGTATCATCATAGATGTGGTGGGATCCTACTTCTATGACAAAAAATCATGATAGAAAATGGGCTTTTCGTCCTGGACGGGCCGGAGACGCAGCTGCATGACATTCTTTGGGCCGTCCATGACAGAAAAAACTATGGTAGAAGCGAGGGCGAGGAAAATTTCGGCGAGTTCCCGGTTACGGTGGGTGGTCGGGGGCCGAGCGATGCGCGTTTCTCTCATACACGTAAGCGCGTGTGTGCGAGGCGTTTGCTCTAATTGAACCCGAGCGAGGCGTTGGGCTCTAATTGAACCCGAGCTATTGCACTGCAGGCTACGTGTTACTGAACCCGAGCGATCGATCGATGGCTGGTAAGTGTACCCGATCGAGTGATTCCTTCGCTACTGCTGCTAACTGAAGCCGATCGATGCTGCCTCTGGATGAACAGTGAGCATTGCATGCGCGGGGGGGTGGGGGGGTGGATGAACAGTGAGTAGTGGGGGTGGATGAACAGGACCCCGTGGCGTTGCCTCTGGATGAACAAGACCCTGATCGATCGAGCCGGTTGGGGCTGGATGAAGAGGATCCCGTGGAGGGCTGGATGAACAGGACGACCCCATGGAGGGCTGGATGAACAGTAGATGGTGGAGTGGTGGATGAACAGTAGCCCGTGGAGGGGTGGTTGAACAGGAGCCCGTGGAGAGGGGTGGTTGAGCAGTAGCCGGTAGAGTAGCGCGTGGTGGAGGCAGGATGAACAGGAGCCCGTGGATGAACAGTCGCAGGTGGAGGCTGGAGGAGGTCGATGATGGATGAACAGTAGCCTGTGGAGGCTGGAGGAGGTCGACGGTGGAGATGAATAGTATCCCTTGGAGTCCCATTTTGCGATACGCCACACCCCTCCCGATGAACAGGACCCCCGTTTCGATTGTAGGAGGTCCAACACAAGTCCGTTTCCTCCGTTTTGCGGTATGCCACACCCCTCCCGATCAACAGGACCCCATTTCGACCGTATGAGGTCCAACACAAGTCCGTTTCCTCCATTTTGCGGTACACCAGACCCCTCCCGATGAACGGGATCCCATTTCAAACGTGGCCGGTTGAACACAAGGCCGTTTCCTCCATTTTGCGGTATGCCAGGCCTCGTTTCCATCGCCTGTTCCGTCCAAGCCGGTTGGCTCCCATGCATTCTGTTGCCTCCCGATGAACATGACACATTCCGTTGCCTCCCAATGAACACGAGCATTCCGTTGCCTCCCCATGAACACAATGACGATGCAATTTCTCCGTTCTGACCCATCATGTACACGAGCCCTAGCCATACGTATGTGCGAGTAGGCGTTCGAGACCCCGCCGTATGTACATACGTGGCTGTATTTTCTTTCTTGCACACTGGCCGTTGTACGTATGTGTACATGCTACGTGCGCGCCTCTACTACGACACATGCGCGCCTCTACATCCACCAGTATGTACGTACACGTTCGCGACTAAAATGACAACGCTACGTATGCTTCGACCAGGTGGGTCCCGACTATCAGGCACTTCCTTGCATGCGAAGATGTAGCTGGTGGGTCCCATCAGTCAGGGGTGCGAATCATTTTTTTGCCCGGACGCACTTCCTTGCCTGTGAAGATGTAGCTGGTGGGTCCCAGCAGTCAGGGGGGAAACTTTTTTTTCGCGAAATACGATGGCCCGTCCGGTGGGTCCCTGCTGTCAGGTGGAGGAATAATTATTTTGCACGTAATAAGGAGGCACTTCCTAGTGGCCCCCGTGGACCCAGCTGTCAACCTCTCCTTGTACAGTACTCTTCCGATGGAAGTCGTTCCTTGATCATGTTGACCATGCCGCACGGAGAGCACCAGGGAAGTGGACGACGGGGAGGCCTAGGAAGGGGACGATGTGGAGCCGGGGAAGACGCGGAAGTGGAAGCCCACGCAGAGAGGAGTATGAGGGTTCACTGGTTCGGCTGCGGTGTGAGGCTGCTGTTACCGCAGGGCCTGGCTAACGGTGGGAATGGTAGGGGCGGTGAGGCCTCCGCGGCAGCACAGCCGACCATGGGAGGCAGGAGCATGCGGCACGATCGGCACTATTTTGGGCGGCTGGAGCAAGAAGACAAGAGGTTGAAGAAGAACTATGGCCGTTGGATGGACATCGTATGGTCACTGGAGCTAGAATCGTTCATATTGACTAAGTTGACAAAGCCCTCTATCCCCGTCAACTTAGTAGGCCCACAAGTCATCCTCCCACCAAGGTGGGTCCCAGCTAGCAGGGGGAGTATTCATTTTTTTGTGCGTAATAAGGAGGCATTTCTGGTGGGTCCGAGCTGACAGCGGGGGGAACGTTTCTTTCGCGAAATACGGTGGCCCGTCTGGTGGGTCCCAGCAGTCAGGGGGAAATGTTTTTTTTCATGAAAACGGTGGCCCGTCCGGTGGGTCCCTGCTGTCAGGTGGAGGAATAATTATTTTCCGCGTAATAAGGAGGCACTCCCTTGCGGCTGCCGTGGACCTAGCTGTTAGCCTCTCCACTTACCGTACTCTTCCGACGGAAGTCGGTCATTGACCACATTGACCACGCCGCGTTGAGAGCACCATGGCGGTGGATGATGGTGAGGCCTAGGAAGGGGACGACACGGAGCCGGGGAAGACGCATCAGTGGATGCCCACGCGGAGAGGCGTACGAGGGTTCACTGGTTCGGCTGCGGTGTGAGGCTGCCGTCGCCACAAAATAACAGGGGGTGTGGGTGAGTGGAGGGATGGCCTGGCCAGTGGTGGGAGTAGTATGAGGGCGGTGAGGCCTCCGCGGCAGCACAACCGGCCACGGGAGGTAGGAGCAGGCGGCACAACCGGCGCTGCTTTGGGCGGCTGGAGCAAGAAGACCAGAGGTTGAAGAAGTAGTATGGCCATTGGATGGACATCATACGGTCACTGGAGTATTGACTTAGTTGACAAAGCCCTCCATCCCCGTCAACTTAGTAGGCCCACAAGTCAGCCACCCAATATGGTGGGTCCCAGCTAGCAGGGGGGTATTCATTTTTTTGGGCATAATAAGGAGGCACTTCCTTGCGTGCGAAGATATAGTTGGTGGGTTCGACCTGTCAGCGGGGGGAACGTTTTTTTCTTGAAATACAGAGGCCCTTCCTGTGGGTCCTAGCTGTCAGGTGGAGGAATCATTATTTTGCGCGTAATAAGGAGGCATTTCCTTGCGTGCGGCCATGGACCCAGCTGTCAGCCTCTCCACGTACAGACCACTTCCAATGGATGTCGTTCATTGACCACGTTGACCAGGCCATGCCGAGAGCACCAGGGCGGTGGACGACGGCGAGGCCTAGGAAGGGAACGACACGGAGCAAGGAATACTTGGCAGTTGTTTCCCACGCGGAGGACTACAAGGGTTTACTGGTTCATCTGTCGTCCTCGGAGAATAACATCAGGTGTGGGTGAGTAAAGGGATGGCTAGGCTAGCGATGGGAGTATGGTGGGGCCGTGAGGCCTGCGCGGTAGCATAACTAGCCACGGAAGGAGGGAGCAGGCAGTCCCGCCGGCGCTTGTTTGACTGGCTGGAGCAGGAAGAGCAGAGTTTGAAGAAGCATGACAACCATTGGATGGACATCCAACAGTCACTGCTCTCGTTTGTTGACTAAGTTGACAACGCGTTGGATGTGCGTCAACCTTTTTTTAGTAAAGCATACGCGTCAGCCTGTAGTAGGCGCACAAGTCAGCCTCAAATATGTGGAAAACAGCATACAACCCATCTGCCATTATTTCTAATAAAGTAAAACCCATTTGCTAATTCTTACGAAGTTTTTTGGAGCCCGTCTTCTTTTTTGTTAGCATTACACCCCATATTGTGGCCACGGTTAAAAAGTATATGAAATTTTCCATATTTCGGTGCGGTCAACTATTTTTAATCCCGAAATATCGATTCACATTCAAACTATTTTGAAAACATAATTTATATAAATATTCCAAATAATTGTCCACGCATAAAAATCAATGGAATTTAAAATCTTGTAATGAAAAAAATTTGAGACTAATTTCCGGTTTGATGTGTTCAAAAAATGTACAGCCCATTTCTGGGCAAACCGAATAAAACTCTCCTCGTCTTGAAAGATTTGCAGCCCAGCAGGGCCGATAAAGCAAGTAGGCCTCGTTTGGGTATTTCTTTTAAAAAAATAGAACTGGGCTAGCCATTTTCGGCAAGAAAAAAACACAACTGTGCTCATGATGTGGTAAACATAAATAAAACCCTGGCTAGACGGGCCACAGCCCCCGCACAGCCCCGTTGTTACCCTGATCCGTCACTAAAACTAGTATAAATAACAACTGCTTGTTCCTCAAAAAAAATTGCGCGACCTGCTGGGTCCCTGGTGTCAGCCGCTCGTAGTGTAATTCTCTGGTTTATTGACTACGTTGACAATAGCGTGAGCCCCAGATGTCCAACGATTAGGAGGAACCATATTTTTGGGCTTGTAATATAGAGGCACTTGCTTGCGTACTGCCATGATGTTGGTGTGTCCCTACTTTTATCCTCTCCACGTACAATCATCTCCTTGTTCCTCTCGGTTGTTGACGATGTTGACAACGCAAGAGGGCGGCGCACAGCGCACGGCGAGCGAACCAAGGCCGCAAGGTAGAGGATGACGACGAGGCCTCGAACGGAACGAACAGGAGCCGTGGAAGATGCGCCGGTCCAGTCGCAGGCGGAGGGGAGTACGAGGGTTGACTGGTTAGGGTGCGGGTGCGTGTTGGGGCTGACGTCGCCGGAGAATAATAGGACGTGTGGGGGAATAGAGGGAGGAACTGGCCAACGTTGGAGGGTACGTACGGTAGGGCGGCGGAGGCACAGCCAGCCATGGGAGGCGGGAGCAGGCGGAGCCGACGGGGTGGTCTGGTTTGGGTGGCTGGAGGAAGAAGAAGACAAGAGATAGAAGATACACGACAGATGTTGGATGTCAATCCAGCGGCTGGTAGGCAGAATTGTTTGTTGACTGGCTAGTAAGTCGACACCACCTTGGATAGGCTATTTCCTCGCGAGTCCCAAATGTCAGAATCCAAATCTGTCACGGTCAAGCAGCCTTTCCTATGAAAATTTACAGCCCATTCGATGTGCTAGTTCGAAATAAGTCTGTGGGTGCTGGTGAGGGCTAATCACTTGGCTTCTGTAATGCACAGTGAGCTCAAGCAGCCAACGAGAGTGATGTTATTTCCCTTGGTTGGTATTTGTTACAATATTTCACTCTAAATTAAATGAATGGCAAGCCATTTGCCTTGTTTCAAAGAAAATATGACAGTCACAGCCGAGTTGAAAAGGGCAAGAACATCTAACTCCAGCTTACAAACTGTACAAAAGCACGAGGGTTAATTTTTCATCAAGTTTACAAAAATACCCAGGTTGAAAAGGGCAACAACATCTAACTCCAACACTGTTTTCGGCAGTCACGGTCAAATGGATCGGCGAGGTCAATAGAATGAACATCCTGGGTCGTAAAATTTACTGGATTATGACCACAATATGTTGTAAATAGAAGCCCGGCATGTTCAGAAGCTCTTTTGCCCACCTGAAACTCCTTTTTTTGCTCTTCGACATACCTATTCGTCAAAACCTTGCGGCTGATAAACTTAAGCCTGATGGACAATAGTAACCTCGCATTCAGCAGGAAGAATGTGACAAATCTAGTGTTTGCACGGTTGGCTACATATTGTTCTAGTGTTATTTTCTTTAATCGAATCTCATGAGAAGTGAGAAAATCCCGATCCACCGATTGGTTATAACTTTCTTACCCCGTCCTGTTGCCTAAATAGACACAAAGATTGAAAATAGTTAAGGTCTAAAAAAAGAGGGTCGAAAGAGCAACAACTGAACGGTTAATTCTAGTACACTATATGCGGGCTTCCAATGTGCGTGAAATTATCACCTTTATATACAACTTCTCCAGACATGGAAAGCATTGCAGCAAGCCAATAATCTTGTTCAGATCAAAACTATTCATTTGGATATATAAGATCTTGACAGAATCCAGCACCATTGATAGGCCATCCATGGAGAAACTCTTCATTGAGCATAGAACATAATATTAGTACAAAATGTGTACTCCAAGATGATATATAACTTATGCACAGAAATTTAAAATGTAGCTTATGGTTACAAGTGTAGATGATAATATAAAGTACCTGAAGAACTGTGGAGCCAAACACCATATTGAAATGAGCACAGCGATCATGTATTACACCCAAGGTCTCCAGTTTAGGCGCAGAGAGGACAGTTATTTGCAAAGGTGAATAACTAGAATCAAGATTCAACCTTTGAAGTGAAGGGGCATCTTGGATGATGAGCTGCCTTCTGTCAAAAGAAATTCCAATTCTTACAAGGTTAGGCAACTTTATTTGGAGACAACTGATTCTAACTGTGAAAACAAGCACCAAGCACTCCAGGGCAGGGCAACTAGAGTGGATGATGCTGTGGAATGAGGCCTCCGATATACGAACCCGCACAAGTGAAAGTTTCTTGAGAAATGGGAGTCGAAGGTTTAGTACTAGATTGTCTGGTAGGTAGCACAACGCAAAGGTGGCGGTGTGGAGAGAGGAGGAAACCCGCGAGATGGACATTGGTGCTGAGGGCACAAGTACATGGCGTTCGGTATGTGGTATGTGATTTCCAGGGGAATAGTAGAACTCAAGCAGCTATAGTTCTATGAATTCAGGGGATTTTAGCCAGGCGTCTACCGTGCAGGGCATGGTATGCTTGCTCAGGTAGCATGACGGGATGCAGAGGCTTTGAACGGATCCTTGGTGGGAGGAGATGATGGCTCTGGTGATTTCAAAATCATTGAAGAGAGATAGCTAACAACAGTCGAGATTAAGGGGCACAGCACGCCATAGAGGGCGCCACCGAAATGAGAGGACTTGGGCGCGGCAGCAATCCTTGGTGGGGAGAAGCGATATGATCTCCCCAAGGACGATGTCCGGGAGATTGCTGATGCGGTCCACCTGAGATTCTATGGGTTCTTGGGATCCGGTGGGGGCAGGGTCGCTGCTTCTCCCCGCGCTGGCGGGTGCGGGATCTACAACAGGCGTCGCCGCTGGTGGGAGCCTCATCTTCTTGGCACCGGGGTTAGTTGACTCCATTTTCCTCAAGGGCGTCGCGTCGCGCTCATGGATTTGAGCAGAATAACGAATGACGAACCTAGTTGTAGTGCGAGTGAAGAAGAAGGGGAGCTGGTGTTTTTCCGTAGTAGTGAGGAAGAAGGGGAGTTGGGGTTTTCTGTAGGAGTGAGGTGAGGAATTTGGGGGTACGAGTGGAGCGAGCTGACATGAGGTGGGTGGGAGCGAGGAGGAAGAAGAGCACCCAAGTTTTTTTGGGGGGCGGTGTGCTGGGTGTGGGTAGCGCCTCTCATTCGGTAAATATATGGGCTTTTGAATTGATTTTACTATTTACTAGTGTGGATGGGCTGTTTTGTCTTGGGCCCAGAGAAACAATTACTACTAGTACAGTGGAGACACTCTACAGCTACCTAGAAAAACAATTACTACTAGTACAGTGGATACAATACCACTTCTGGCTCCTCCTAGGTCATTGAAATGTATCCCTCTACTGAATACCGTTATACTTTTGTTCACTGACATGCGGGCCATGCAGTGCGCGGGCCCAAATGCCATCCACCAAATTAGAAGGCAGTATGCAGGCGGAGAGTCACCACGGTCGTAGCGCGGTAGTAACGAGCCGTCGTATCACAAAACTCCACCTCCCCGCAGTCTAAGTTTGACGGACGAAGCAACCATCATTTCACTCTTCCCTGAATTCCCTTCTCCCTCACCATCTTCAAGAAAGGCAACACTCGCATCTGCCACTGTTCTTCTCTCCCAACGAAGGGAAGGTAAGAAGATCCATGATGTTTGTATATTTTTGTTCAGAGAAAAAAAGAAATTTTGCAAAGTAGTAACCGATCCTCACTCTCTTTTTTGTTTCATTGTCATTGCGATTGTGTTTTCCTTTTAGTGGTCTCCTAGTATTCGTTAGTTTCATGATGGACCAAGGAGAACCAGGCAAAGATCTGCCGATATTGGAGCAGACACGGGAGGCTGATCCCCACGAGACAGAGAGCTCCAAGAAGATGGAGGCAGCCACCGCGCCGACCCCAGATACGCTCACGGCCACTACTGAGATGGTCAACGCCCCGTTTAAGGTTACAGCCCCCGTGGCACTACAGGAGCAGTTTTCCCCCTTCGAGGATGTGTCCTTCCCCCACTGAGCTGCCCAAGGTGATTTTCTTCTTTGCCAATCTCGATAGTGGTTTTTCAGTATGTGGTGATGAATAATGGAAAATTTTATTAGCTTCGATGCCATGCTATACATAGTGGTTTAATTAACTTGTGTTTCTTATACTAAAAAGTAATTCAGAATTTGTTTCTATTTCAATTAGAGCCCTAATGCAGACAACGATTGTGTGGTTGTACATGTCACTCGCTATGAGGCGGATGACCTGAATATACGCACTGGGAAAACAGAGTTCTTAGGCTGTTGGATCCTAGAAGCCATTTGCGATTATACCAATGAAGAGTTGTATTCCAGCCTCACTGTTGTCAGGTGTGTTGTCCAGGGTGTACTGAAGCACAAGAAGTTCAAAGCTACTCCTTCATTTGTGAGGCATACTATTCTTGTCAAGCTTACGCAGGAAGATGACGTGTCATGCCTCCACAAACAAGTTTATCAGTGGCAAGGCCACAAGGTTGTCTTCATGAAGGTTCACAGGATTGAGCTGCTGCGGGACGTCCTCGATGATGCTCATGGCAAGGTCTGTCTTGTGTCCAGCCCAAATTAGATCGAGGCATGAAATAGTTGCCCTAGCTAGTGTTTAATAGTAGTTTAGATCGTGTCTAATTATCTGAACCTTGCCTATTATCGACCCCTCTGGGGCCAGTACTCTGTTTGAATCCGTCAATGGGAACTGCTGCTACTTTTGTGTGCCCGTGAATCATGTGAGAACCATCATAATTGTTGTCGAAACAGATGTGTCCTCACTAGTTTTTTGATGAATATGGCATGGTAAGACATAAGTTGTCACGGTTTATCATACGAGCAGTGTGTGTTTTGATGAAATAGAGCACTCGTTCGAGAACTGTGCGCCGACATATACATAAGTACTTGTAAACACTATTGGTGCTACCCCACTTGTAAGCAGTTGTGCAAAACATGGCACATTGGCTCAGCTCGCTTCAACACTAGGCTATCCACCAGCTAATAATCAACAATCTGCTGTCTGACATATAAGCAACTATGTATCTTGTTACAGTGGTTCATGCAGTTAACTGAAGCCATAATGTAAATTCGAAACGTTCACACGCTAGTCCAACACTTATGTGGAACATTCACATTAAACTCGTCTTCATAAAAAACTTGAAAAGCATAAATTAAGCAATCTTATACATCTCAATGATTCATAGAACATAACAAACATATACTAGTTCACAGCAAAAGACAAAGTTGTGAGAAGGTTTACAAATTAGGAAAAAACAAGCAAGGCTTCTCTGAGCAAAGGGCCTCCCGACAGGCTTAAATTTCTTGGAGTTCACTCTGGTTTTTTCTTGTTGCCACCATCCAAGGTTAGGTTCTCTCATTCTAGAATAACCAATTATAATTGTGGTCACAGCTGGAATGCGGAACTGAACGATGCAGTGTACTGACCAGGTGAAATTCTTGTGCATTCCACTAAATTTAAGCACCGCTATTTGCAGAAATAAGCAGACCACAATGCCTCTTGTCCGTGCACCTGTCCAAAAAACCGCCGTGCAGCCGTGCCAGCTAGTCCTCGATCCATGGATGAACTGGTAGAAAGTGCACTCCGGACTAGGTTGCAGTTGTTTTCGCTCGTCCCTACACTGCAATCAAGAAGTAAAACGTACGAATCAACTTCATTTAGATTGCGTTGGTCATTCTACCTAGTAACTACCAATGTAGGAATACCTGGAAGACGGGTGGTTAGACGACGACAACAAGGGATAGCCATCTCATTTTGCGCAGGTCTACTAAAACTAAGGTGTGTGCTTTTGATTGCGCGGATAGAAACAATACGGAGATAGACATCCCGAAACGATATGGAGATAGACATCCCTGTTTGCGCAAATACGAAATACGATTATTTAAACAGTGACAGATATTTGCAGTGGCGTATGATTAACATCAGCATCTATTGTGTTATAATTGGTACTAGATTGATAGTATGAACTGTCCTTAAGTAAGTAGGATCACATCACATCAACACTGCCACTAGATTAACATGCAGAACAATAGCATTAGTATTACAGTCATGAGAGTAGCACATGGTCAGTAAATGTGCAATCAAATTTGTGCAGTTCCACTGGGATGAAGCAATGTTAGCGGTGTGAGATTTAAGTGTAACTGCAAAAACACAATTCATGGGAAATAAAGCAAGACGGAAGCACTTCATAAAATGGTGGTGGCATTGCTTCAATTTATCGACGACACTAGACCATTACTTATAGTGACATTAGGTGGCATTGCTTAATGCTTCATGTGATTTTACATTAATGGTAGCGATACGGGCATAGGGACAGCAGGGGCATAAAGTGGTGAGGCAGCTGTGGCTGCCGAGAGCGGCAAACACTTAGGCAACATGTCTGCATTTGTCCCATTTTTTATCTCCTCAGCGACATTTTCCTATGTGAGCACAGGAAATCTAGACCTGCTCATTCTCATTTGCGTTGTCCCCCAACACCCATCACTTTCTTTCCTTTTTCAACCAAGAGATAGGTCCACTTCCCCCCACCCTTCACCATCCACCATGATTTCTTCATCTTTTCAACCAAGAGACCGGTTGGGTAGCGTGTATCTACTACTTTCCCCCGTTTCCTCTTAGAACCAAGTTCTAGATTCATGCTATAGCTTTCCCACTTTCTTCCCTGTTTGTACCAACTCTTAGAGTCGACTGTATGAACCAGTTTACATCTAATAATAGTAAAAGTCTAGGTGGCTTTGGAATAGCGGACGGAAGTAGAAAAAGATCCACACGAAGGGAGCTGGGGCAGTAGAGCAAGGCAGGTTTCGCAGGAATATATACCTGAGGGTCATCGGTATGTGGCAAAGACGGCGTTGAGAGGCCGCATCTTGGGCACAATACCGCAGGGAGGAACAAGGGGTCGGAGGCCCTCCAGAGCCGGCGCTCTCTCAGAGAGAACAACACAGCCGTCGATCGGGACGCGCGGGCAGCCGTTGGTCTCCTCCCTCGCCGCTGATGACAGCGTGATTGATGCACCTACAACCCCTGCCCTAGTCAAGGTTGTCCGGCCAGATTTGTGACCAGCCGTGAGCTGAGAGAGAGAGAGAGAGAGAGAGTGTGGCCACCTATGTCTTTCTTAGATCTGGAGAGCATGAGAGAGTGAATGAGAGGAACCCTAGGAAACAAGCGCTAAGGCTCCTGCTTATATATATAGTTGAGTGATTTTGTTGTACCAGCTTCAAAAAATGCGCTCCTACGTGTACCCGCGAGTGGGTGTGAGAGAATTAGCGCGTGCGTGCACCACTTCTCTTTGTGAGAGTACAATATATATGCCCAAAGAACGTTCGCCGCAAGAGTAATAGTATAAGTGTGTGACGTGTGAGCTAAAATAAAATGTGTGCAATGTCTTTTGTTTTTTAGAAGTTCTGAGGGTAGGGTGTGAAGAGCACATATGTGCATGACGTCTACCTACAGATAGACGATGGGTGCGAGTCTGCGAGAGGATTTGGGAGAGTCGTGACTCGTGAGGATGCGTGTGCATGAGAGAGAGGGGGGCACGTATCAATGCAATGCATGTGTCCGTAAATTATTATCTGACAAACGTTCGCCACAAGCCTTTTCCTGACGAACGCCATAAGAACCGTTAGATCGGCATTCGACAGTGTCAGTTTTGCCATGTCATTTAACAAAACAGCCACTCCTCCTACACACAAATCTTCCATGTGAGTGTTAGCAACTGCCGTATGCTCCCTCCGTTCCAAAATGCAGTGCATATAGCTTTATTGAAAATTTGAACCTCACAAACTTTTACCGAGTTTTCGTGTACCAAATTGCACATGTAGAATACCCTGTATATATCATTTCATTCATCTTCAAGAGGTAACTATAAAGATGGGGGAGGAGTCTACAAAGAAAGACCACCGTATCACCCGCAACAATTTCAACCATCCTTTGGTGTCGAGGAATATCATCGGAACTCTATATGATATGATTTTTATAGGATTTTTTCCTTTAGAGCCAATTGGTTCATAGGAAAAGATTCATATACTCCACATTTGAAAGGAAATAAACATGATATCATTTCTATAGCTTTAGAGCCACTTGGTTCATATGAATGAATTCCTATACTCCCTTAATTTCAAAGATAAATAAACATTAGCGTATATTCAATAGAAAAGTTCCTATGATATGAACCAAATTACATCTCTTTTCTAATCCCTCCTCATAGGAATTGAGATACATGTCATCTCTAGATTCAATAGAAAAGTTCATATGATGTGAACCAAATGACATCTCTTTTCCAATCCCTACTCATAGGAATTGAGATACTCCATGTCATCTCTTTCCCTACAACTTCCATGTATACATCTTCTATTCCTAAATAGCTAGTACAACCCACTAGTAGCTTTTTTCCAAGACATGCAATTATGTCACAAGAACTATATAGTGTGCCAATAACTTTGAAAGATGGTCGCTGGATGAAGCTAATCCGACAGTGCAGAGATGGCAAATCCGAGCACTACTGGCCGTTGGATATCATCAACATTCCACCAGATCTGCCACATGTACAATTTAGAGGACTCCATGGTTGAACTTAAGCATAGTGCACAAACCTCAAAACACAAGCACTTCTCCTTTGTTCTAGAATCTTCTGTATCATAATTGATTTTTTTTTCTAAATGAATTGCCATTATTTGTTTTTACTTTATGCTTTACAATGCACAACCCCATTAATCTTAACATTTTTATAAAACTAATTGATTTTGAATGAGATGAACTCTAAGAACTAAACGAACATCTACATCATGCATATATGACTCAAAGCTTTACATGCTATAGTGTGTATTTATTCATAATTTGGTTTCTAAATCTCATGCGTTCAATGTATGTGACCTTACTAGTTTTGAGTAGAGTAGCAAATTTCACGCAGCCCCGGGTATATCAAAATGCAGGGCCCATGCATCATTGCCTTTCGGTCGAACCTACGTCCACAATTTTTTGTACGTACTGTATCTCCACTGGTCCCCGAACCCAAAATGCTGCCTAGTTCCCGTAAAACCAAGCGGCCCACACATATTTAAGGCATCGACTCGAACCCGTTTACTACGACGTGGCCCCGCATGCCATAGTACTCCTACAAACCCTACCGCCGCACTCATCATAGGATTTCTTCAAGAGGACGAGGGAGAAGCCGATTTGTAGTGGAGGCGCTTTAAAAAAATGATTCGTAGTGGAGACCCCTACCCTAGGGTGCTCTAGGTAACTGCCGCACGCATCATTGTTTTCGCTTTTCTTTATGCTCGTGCGCCCTAGAGTGAAATGATGGTTGCTTCGTCCATCCAGCTTAATACGGGAAAGGTGGGGCTTTGTGATTTGACCCCTCATCGCTCATTTTCTACTACTGCGACGCTATGACCAGGGTGCCTCCAATTCCAACCGCTGCTCCGAACTGTAATTTGGTGCATCGCACGTGGAACAAGACGGTGGATGAGCCACATGTTGGCCACAGGGGTCCTGTTAAGTTTGTCGCCATTTCATGTGCGGACTGACCCTTTTTGAGTTGCTATGCCAACACGACAGGATCAGAGCAGCCTACCACTTGGTTTTTCTTCTTGGTGAATCCCGACTATATTGATCTAAAAAGATACGTGCTGAACTACCCTCTCCGTCTCGTTTTTTAGGCTCCTCGGTTTATAGGGCGTGCACATAGTTCTAGGTCATCCATTTGACTAACTAAATATGAGTTACTATGTCACAAAAAGTATATCATTGGATTCCTAAGCGGATGTAGTTGTATTTAAAAGTCGAGGGCGGGGATTTTCCTGCGCGGTAGGCGGGGCAGTTCCGCATAGTTGGTTTGACAGGGACACGAGAAGATGAGGGAGTAGGCTACTACAAACGTAGGGCTGTGTGATTTGACAGCGAGTTACTGCTGGACAGGTGGGGCCCCGTGATTTGACTTGCCATTATCATTTTAATTGCAGCGCTACGACCGGCGCGAGTCTCCCAATTCCTGACCACCTCCATACAGGTGCCTCTCCCAATGCTCCACCATGTAGTAGAGGCTGGCTCTTGCATGAGAGCCCACTTCTCCACTTTTTCCTTGCCTCTCTTTCCTCCACATATAGCCCACTATTGTACTACTTACTTGCTCCTACAGGTGCTAAGCTTGCCACATATGCATAAAGTCTGATGTGGCAAGTTAACTAAGAAGAGAGAGATACTAGTTTGGTGACCCAAGGAAGAAACGGTGCTAAGCGCGTGTACCTAGGTGAAAAGACAATTTTGAGTCTATAGCTAATTAAATGAGGCAAACTTAGCAACAAAAAACTGATAAGCACCTATGCATTGGGGACTTGATTGCTAAGCCATTTAATGCCCTTAGCACTGTTGGAAATATGCCCTAGAGACAATAATAAATTAGTTATTATTATATTTCCTTGTTCATGATAATCGTTTATTATCCATTCTATAATTGTATTGATAGGAAATTCAGATACATGTGTGGGTACATAGACAACACCAAGTCCCTAGTAAGCCTCTAGTTGACTAGCTGGTTGATCAACAGATGGTTACAGTTTCCTGACCATGGACATTAGATGTCGTTGATAACGGGATCACATCATTAGCAGAATGATGTGATGGACAAGACCCAATACTAAGCCTAACACAAAGATCATAGTTCGTATGCTAAAGCTTTTCTAATGTCAAGTACCAATTCCTTAGACCATGAGATTGTGAAACTCCTGGATACCATAGGAATGCTTTGGGTGTACCAAACGTCACAACGTAACTGGGTGGCTATAAAGGTGCACTACAGGTATCTCCGAAAGTGTCTGTTGGGTTGGCACGAATCGAGACTGGGATTTGTCACTCCGTGTAAACGGAGAGGTATCTCTGGGCCCACTCGGTAGGACATCATCATAATGTGCACATTGTGACCAAGGGGTTGATCACGGGATGATGTGTTATGGAACGAGTAAAGAGACTTGCCGGTAACGAGATTGAACAAGGTATCGGTATACCGACGATCGAATCTCGGGCAAGTACAATACCGTTAGACAAAGGGAATTGTATACGGGATCGATTGAGTCCTTGACATCGTGGTTCATCCGATGAGATCATCGTGGAACATGTGCGAGCCAACATGGGTATCCAGATCCCGCTGTTGGTTATTGACCGGAGAACGTCTCGGTCATGTCTACATGTCTCCCGAACCCGTAGGGTCTACACACTTAAGGTTCGATGATGCTAGGGTTATAAAGGAAGTTTGTATGTGGTTACCGAATGTTGTTCGGAGTCCCGGATGAGATCCCAGACGTCACGAGGAGTTCCAGAATGGTCCGGAGGTAAAGATTTATATATGGGAAGTCCTATTTTGGCCACCGAAAAATGTTCAGGATTTTTCGGTATTGTACCGGGAAGGTTCTAGAAGGTTCCGGAGTGGGGCCCACCTGCATGGGGGACCCACATGAACGTGGGTAGTGGGGTCAAGGCCCCACACCACTGGTCAAGGCGCACCAAGATTCCCCCTTAGAAGGAATAAGATCATATCCCGAAGGGATAAGATCAAGATCCCTAAAAAAGGGGGATAACAATCGGTGGGGAAGGAAATGATGGGATTTCTTTCCTCCCACCTTTGCCAACGCCCCAATGGACTTGGAGGGCAAGAAACCAGCCCCCTCCACCCCTATATATAGTGGGGAGGCACATGGGAGCTACACGCTTCCCCTGGCGCAGCCCTCCCCCTCTCCCAAGTACTCCTCCTCTGCCACGGTGCTTGGCGAAGCCCTGCTAGATCACCACGCTCCTCCACCACCACCACGACGTTGTGCTGCTGCTGGATGGAGTCTTACTCAATCTCTCCCTCTCTCCTTTCTGGATCAAGGCATGGGAGACGTCACCGGGCTGTACGTGTGTTGAACGCGGAGGTGCCGTCCGTTCGGCACTAGGATCTCCGGTGATTTGGATCACGACGAGTACAACTCCTTCAACCCCGTTCTCTTGAACGCTTCTGCTTAGCGATCTACAAGGGTATGTAGATGCACTCTCCTTCTCTCTCGTTGCTAGTATCTCCATAGATTGATCTTGGTGTTGCGTAGAAAATTTTGAATTTCTGCTACGTTCCCCGGCATCATGAGCTAGGTCTATTGCGTAGATTCTTTGCACGAGTAGAACACAAAGTAGTTGTGGGCGTTGATTTTGTTCAATATGCCTACCGTTACTAGTCCAATCTTGATTCGGCGGCATTGTGGGATGAAGCGGCCCGGACCGACCTTACACGTACACTTACGTGAGACAGGTTCCACCGACTGACATGCACTTGTTGCATAAGGTGGCTAGCGGGTGCCAGTCTCTCCCACTTTAGTTGGATCGGATTCGATGAAAAGGGTCCTTATGAAGGGTAAATAGCAATTGACATATCACGTTGTGGTTTTTGCGTAGGTAAGAAACGTTCTTGCTAGAAACCCATAGCAGCCACGTAAAACATGCAAACAACAATTAGAGGACGTCTAACTTGCTTTTGCAGGGTATGCTATGTGATGTGATATGGCCAAAAGAATGTGATGAATGATATGTGATGTATGAGATTGATCATGTTCTTGTAATAGGAATCACGACTTGCATGTCGATGAGTATGACAATCTGAAGGAGCCATAGGAGTTGTCTTTATTTATTGTATGACCCGCGTGTCATTGAACAACGCCATGTAATTACTTTACTTTATTGCTAACCGGCATCCATAGTAGTAGAAGTAATAAGTTGGCAAGACAACTTCATGGAGACACGATGATGGAGATCATGATGATGGAGATCATGGTGTCATGCCGGTGACGATGATGATCATGGAGCCCCGAAGATGGAGATCAAAAGGAGCAAAATGATATTGGCCATATCATGTCACTATTTGATTGCATGTGATGTTTATCATGTTTATACATCTTATTTGCTTAGAACGACGGTAGTAAATAAGATGATCCCTCATTAAAATTTCAAGAAAGTGTTCCCCCTAACTGTGCACCGTTGCGAAAGTTCGTCGTTTCGAAGCACCACGTGATGATCGGGTGTGATAGATTCTTACGTTCACATACAACGGGTGTAAGCCAGATTTACACACGCGAAACACTTAGGTTAACTTGACGAGCCTAGCATGTACAGACATGGCCTCGGAACACAAGAGACCGAAAGGTCGAGCATGAGTCGTATAGTAGATACGATCAACATGCAGATGTTCACCGATGATGACTAGTCCGTCTCACATGATGATCGGACACGGCCTAGTTGACTTGGATCATGTAATCACTTAGATGACTAGAGGGATGTCTATCTGAGTGGGAGTTCATAAGATGAACTTAATTATCCTGAACATAGTCAAAAGATCTTTGCAAATTATGTCGTAAGCTCGCGCTTTAGTTCCACAGTTTAGATATGTTCCTAGAGAAAATATAGTTGAAAGTTGACAGTAGTGATTATGCGGACAGTAGAAAGCTTATGTCCTTAATGGACCGCTCAGTGTGCTGAACCCCAAACGTCGTTTGTGGATGTTGTGAACATCGGACATACACGTTTTGATAACTACGTGATAGTTCAGTTAAACGGTTTAGAGTTGAGGCACCAAAGATGTTTTCGAAACATTGCGGAACATATGAGATGTTTTGAGGGCTGAAATTGGGATTTCAGGCTCGTGCCCACGTCAAGAGGTATGAGACCTCCGACGATTTTCTTAGCCTACAAACTAAGGGAGAAAAGCTCAATCATTGAGCTTGTGCTCAGATTGTCTGAGTGCAACAATCACTTGAATCGAATGGGAGTTGATCTTCCAGATGAGATAGTGATGTTTCTCCAAAGTCATTGCCACCAAGCTGCTAGAGCTTCGTGATGAACTATAACATATCAGGGATAGATATGATGATCCTTGAGGTATTCACGATGTTTGACACCGCGAAAGTAGAAATCAAGAAGGAGCATCAATTGTCGATGGTTGGTGAAACCACTAGTTTCAAGAAGGGCAAGGGCAAGAAGGGATACTTCATGAAACGGCAAATCAGCTGCTGCTCCAGTGAAGAAACCCAAGGTTGAACCCAAACCTGAGACTAAGTGCTTCTGTGATAAGGGGAATAGTCACTAGAGCGGAATTACCCTAGATACTTGGTAGATGAGAAGGCTGGCAAGGTCAATAGAAGTATATTGGATATACATTATGTTAATGTGTACTTTACTAGTACTCCTAGTAGCACCAGGGTATTAGATACCGGTTCGGTTGCTAAGTGTTAGTAACTCGAAATAAAAGAGCTACGGAATAAACGGAGACTAGCTAAAGGTGAGCTGACGATATGTGTTGGAAGTATTTCCAAGTTTGATGTGATCAAACATCGCACGCTCCCTCTACCATCAAGATTAGTATTAAACCTGAATAATTGTCATTTGGTGTTTGCGTTGAGGATAGACATGATTGGATTATGTCTATCACAATATGGCTATTCATTTAAGGAGAATAATGGTTACTCTATTTATTTGAATAATACCTTCAATGGTCTTGCACCTGAAACGAATGGTTTATTGAATCTCGATCGTAGTGATACACATTTTCATGCCAAAAGATATAAGTTACTAATGATAGTACCACTTACTTGTGGCACTGCCATGTAAGTCATATTGGTATAAAACGCAAGAAGAAGCTCCATGTTGATGGATCTTTGGACTCGCTCGTTTTTGAAAAGTTTGAGACATGCGAACCATGTCTATTGGTGTATACGCATGAAGAAACTCCATGCAGATGGATCGTTTGGACTCACTTGATTTTGAATCACTTGAGATATGCAAATCATACCACATGGGCAAGATGACTAAAAAGCCTCGGTTTCAGTAAAAATGGAACAAGATAGCAACTTGTTGGAAGTAACACATTTTGATGTGTGCAGTCCAATGAGTGCTGAGGCATGCAGTGAATATCGTTATGTTCTTACTTCACAGATGATTCGAGTAGATGTTGAGTATATTTACTTGATGAAACAAAAGTCTGAATTAATTAACGGTTCAAGTAATTTCAGAGTGAAGTTGAAGATCATTGTGACAAGAGGATAAAATGTCTATGATATGGTCATAGAGATGAGTATCCGAGTTACGAGCTTTGGCACACAATTAAGACATTGTGGAAATTGTTTCACAATTAATACCGACTGGAACACCATAGTGTGATGGTGTGTCCAAACATCATAGTTGCACCCTATTGGATATGGTGCGTACCAGGATGTCTCTTATCGAATTACCACTATCGTTCATGGGTTAGGCATTAGAGACAACCGCACTCACTTTAATGGGGCACCACGTAATTCCATTGAGACGACACCGTTTGAACTATGGTTTGGAGAAACCTAAGTTGTCGTTTCTTAAAAGTTTGGGGCTGCGACGCTTATGTCGAAAAAGTTTCAGGTTGATAAGCTCGAACCCAAAGCGGATAAAATGCATCTTCATAGGACACCCAAAACAGTTGGGTATACCTCCTAATTCAGATTCGAAAGCAATAGGGATTGTTTCTTAAACCGGGTCCTTTCTCGAGGAAAAGTTTGTCTCGGAAAGTTGAGTGGGAGCATGGTGGAGACTTGATGAGGTTGTTGAACCGTCACTTCAACTAGTGTGTAGCAGGGCACATGAAGTTGTTCCTGTGGCGCACATACCAATTGAAGTGGAAGCCTATGATAGTGATCATGAAGTTTCGGATCAAGTCACTACCGTACCTCGTAGGGTGACAAGGATGCGTACTACTTCAGAGTGGTACAGTAATCCTGTCTTGAAGGTCATGTTGCTGGACAACAATGAACCTACGAGCTATGGAGAAGCGATGATGGGCCCATATTCCGACAAATGGTTAGAAGCCATGAAATCCGAGATAGGATCCATGTATCAGAACAAAGCGTGGACTTTGGTGGACTTGCCCGATGATCGGCAAGCCATTGAGATACATGGATCTTTAAGAAGATGACGGACGTGGACGGTAATGTCACCGTCTATGAAGCTCGACTTGTGGTGAAGTGTTTTTCACAAGTTCAAGGAGTTGACTAAGATGAGATTTTCTCATCCGTAGTGATGCTTAAGTCCGTCGGAATCATGTTAGCATTAGCTACATTTATGAAATCTGGCAGATGGATGTCAAAACGAATTTCCTTACCAGTTTTTGTAAGGAAAGGTTGTATGTGATACAATCAGAAAGGTTTTGTCGATCCTAAGGATGCTAAAAGGTATGCTAGCTCCAGCGATCCTTCCATGGATTGGAGTAAGCATCTCGGAGTTGGAATATGCACTTTGATAAGATGATCAAAGATTTTTGGTTTATACAAAGTTTATGAGAAACTTGTATTTCCAAAGAAGTGAGTGGGAGCACTATAGAATTTCTGATGAGTATATGTTATTGACATATTGTTGATCAGAAATGATGTAGAATTTCTGGAAAGCATATAGGGTTATTTGAAAAGTGTTTTTCAATGGAAAACCTGGATTAAGCTACTTGAACATTGAGCATCAAGATCTATAATGATAGATCAAAAACGCTTAATGGTACTTTCAAAATGAGCACACACCTTGACATGATCTTGAAGGTGTTCAAGATGGATCAGTCAAAGAAGGAGTTCTTGCCTGAGTTGTATGGTATGAAGTTAAGACTTAAAGCTTGACCACGGCAGAAAAGAGAGAAAGGACGAAGGTCGTCCCCTATGCTTTAGACGTAGGCTCTACAGTATGCTATGCTATGTACCGCACCGGAAGTGTGCCTTGCCATGAGTCAGTCAAGGGGTACAAGAATGATCCAGGAATGGATCATTGGACAGCGGTCAAAAATTGTCCTTGGAGTAAATAAGGACATGTTTCTCGATTATGGAGGTGATAAAGAGTTCGGCGTAAAGGGTTACGTCGATGCAAGATTTAACACCTATCCGAGTGACTCTGAGTAGCAAACCGGATACGTATAGTGGAGCGACCATTTGGAATAGCTCCAAGTGGAGCGTGGAAGCAGCATTTACAGAATGACCTAGAGATTTGCAAAGTACATACCCGTTGACTAAAACCTCTCTCACAAGCAAAACATGATCAAACCCCAGAACTCATTGTTAATCACATGATGATGTGAACTAGTTTAATGACACTAGTAAACTCTTTGGATGTTGGTCACATGGCGATGTGACGTGTGAATGTTAGTCACATGACGATGTGAACTAGATTATTGACTCTAGTGCAAGTGGGAGACTGTTGGAAATATGCCCTAGAGACAATAATAAATTAGTTATTATTATATTTCCTTGTTCATGATAATCGTTTATTATCCATGCTATAATTGTATTGATAGGAAACTCAGATACATGTGTGGGTACATAGACAACACCAAGTCCCTAGTAAGCCTCTAGTTGACTAGCTCGTTGATCAACAGATGGTTACAGTTTCCTAACCATGGACATTAGATGTCGTTGATAACGGGATCACATCATTAGCAGAATGATGTGATGGACAAGACCCAATCTTAAGCCTAGCACAAAGATCGTAGTTCGTATGCTAAAGCTTTTCTAATGTCAAGTATCATTTCCTTAGACCATGAGATTGTGAAACTCCCGGACACCGTAGGAATGCTTTGGGTGTACCAAACGTCACAACGTAACTGGGTGGCTATAAAGGTGCACTACAGGTATCTCCGAAAGTGTCTGTTGGGTTAGCACGAATCGAGACTGGGATTTGTCACTCCGTGTAAACGGAGAGGTATCTCTGGGCCCACTCGGTAGGACATCATCATAATGTGCACAATGTGACCAAGGGGTTGATCACGGGATGATGTGTTACGGAACAAGTAAAGAGACTTGCCGGTAACGAGATTGAACAAGGTATCGGTATACCGACGATCGAATCTCGGGCAAGTACAATACCGTTAGACAAAGGGAATTGTATATGGGATCGATTGAGTCCTTGACATCGTGGTTCATTCGATGAGATCATCGTGGAACATGTGGGAGCCAACATGGGTATCCAGATCCCGCTGTTGGTTATTGACCGGAGAACGTCTCGGTCATGTCTACATGTCTCCCGAACCCGTAGGGTCTACACACTTAAGGTTCGATGACGCTAGGGTTATAAAGGAAGTTTGTATGTGGTTGCCGAATGTTGTTCGGAGTCCCGGATGAGATCCCGGACGTCACGAGGAGTTCCGGAATGGTCCGGAGGTAAAGATTTATATATGGGAAGTCCTATTTTGGCCACCGAAAAATGTTCGGGATTTTTCGGTATTGTACCGGGAAGGTTCTAGAAGGTTTCGGAGTGGGGCCCACCTGCATGGGGGACCCACATGAACGTGGGTAGTGGGGTCAAGGCCCCACACCACTGGTCAAGGCGCACCAAGATCCCCCCTTAGAAGGAATAAGATCATATCCCGAAGGGATAAGATCAAGATCCCTAAAAAAGGGGGATAACAATCGGTGGGGAAGGAAATGATGGGATTTCTTTCCTCCCACCTTTGCCAACGCCCCAATGGACTTGGAGGGCAAGAAACCAGCCCCCTCCACCCCTATATATAGTGGGGAGGCACATGGGAGCTACACGCTTCCCCTGGCACAGCCCTCACCCTCTCCCGAGTTCTCCTCCTCTCCCGCGGTGCTTGGCGAAGACCTGCTGGATCACCATGCTCCTCCACCACCACCACGCCGTTGTGTTGCTGCTGGATGGAGTCTTCCTCAACCTCTCCCTCTCTCCTTGCTGGATCAAGGCATGGGAGACGTCACCGGGCTGTACGTGTGTTGAACGCGGAGGTGTCGTCCATTCGGCACTAGGATCTCCGGTGATTTGGATCACGACGAGTACGACTCCTTCAACCCCGTTCTCTTGAACGCTTCCGCTTAGCGATCTACAAGGGTATGTAGATGCACTCTCCTTCTCTCTCGTTGCTAGTATCTCCATAGATTGATCTTGGTGTTGCGTAGAAAATTTTGAATTTCTGCTACGTTCCCCAACAAGCACCTCATCTAAAGCACCATTTCATTGGAAGAGGTCACTCCTTGGCAAATGCAATAAATACTAGGAAGAAAGAGATAGAGAGAAGTAAAAAAATAAGTACACTTATAGCCAACCTTATAGCTAACCTTGTTGTAGTATGAGTGACTAAGTGATGGCATGCCAACATCAGATAGCCTAACGCACCATGTTAATTCTCCAAGGGCACGACCGCGCGAGCGACGCGATGGTCGTGGTAGGCGCGACCATGACACGGGCTGCTGGCAGCCCTTGGATCTGAGATCGAACGGTCACATGCTAAGTTGCTGAAAATTTATAGAATAACCCTCCAGGATAGGATATTCACCCATAGGTCTAGAATCACGCCATGCAACCGTTCGATCTCAGATTCAAGGGCTCTCGGAAGCCCGTATCATGCGAGAATGGAAAGCCACTACCTTGCCATTCGCACGCTGGCAGTTCGCTCCTACTCGTCCCCGCACGTCCTTTAATATTACGGCGGTTCATTCCTAGTCATCCCGTCCTTTCACATTACGACAGTTCCACTAATCCTAACCCCTCCTCCCAAATCCATGGCGTCTCAAATCTCCATGATCGACGATGAGTACAAGGTTAGAACCATCACCGGTGATGAGTTCGACGTCACCTACACCCGTTCTTCTGCGTCGGTGAAAGGATGCCTTGCTCGCTTCAGACGCATGTTCGAAAACTCAAATGATGGGTGGGTCGCTGGGCTAGATGTTGAGTACACCACCGTCCTGGGATGAGAGAAGGATCTAAAGGAGGAAGAGAGGAAGAAGCCCGCCGTGATCCAGGTGTGCGTGCATGACTTATGCTTGGTCTACCACATATGCCATGCCGACATTGAATGCCAGGATTTTAAGAACTTTGTCACACCCTAGCTAGTCATGCATTAGAGTGTTGCATCATATTTATTCTTTCATCAGAAACCTGAAATGGGGATGACAGAACCCCCAGCCCCCTCTGAAACCAACTAGGGTTTACTAAAAACTTTTTCAATGAACCTGAAATGCCCTTCTAAAATGCCCATCATTTTTGTCTTGGTTCAGAACCCCTGACAAAAGTGATGCACATTTTCCTAGGTCATCCTAGGGTCTTTGAATTAAATCATAGATATTTGAATTTGGGCATTTAAAATTATATAAAATATTTAAATGCTCAAATATCTCCAAACTAAAATGTTTCATGTTGGAAATAATCCAACTATGGACCAGGAGTAGTTTGGTGATTTTAGGAGTTGCCTAAGTATTTTTAATAAATCAACAAAGTTGCAGAAGTATTAAAAAAACAAAAAATAGGAAAAAATAGAAAACTTACCTGGCGCCCAGCACCCGGCCCACCTGCCGGCCCAGCCCAGCGCCGCTCCAGCGAGCTGCTTGCCGGCCAGGCAGGCAGGCAGGTGCCCGACGGCGACCGCAGCGCGCGCCACGCAGCTGGCTGCCGCCCTGCTCCACCTCCTCGCCTCGGGGCTGGATGGATGAGCTCCACGCAGCGCCGTGAACCCGCAGGACACCTCCATTCTCCCCCAACCCCTCTCTCTCGCGCTCCCCCGCCATGGCCGACACCATCGCCGCCACCCCCTCGCCGTAGCCACGCCCTCCGTCAACCTCACGCCGTGCCGCCGTGTCCAGGAGCTCCGCTACCCTCCTCTCCTTCGAGCAAGCCGAGCCCCGAGCGCTCGCAAGGCCCGGGCCCACCGCATCGACCTCGACCAAACCGCCGTCGCCGGAGATCCCCTTCAACGCCGTCGTCGCTCCGGTCCGTCCCCGGCCGCACCAAGGGCTTTGTCGAACTCCCCGTGAGCTTAGCCATCTTCCCCTACCTTCTTTTCTTGCTCCCAAGCCGTGTAGCGACCTCCCGGAGCTCAACCGCACCCACCGCCGCAGATCTCGTCGCCGACGTGCTCCCGGTCACCCTCCGACCACTCCACGGTGTCCATCATGCTCACCGCGTCACGTAGCACCTAACTAGCTACTCCCCGCACCTCACCGACCCCCCTAGCGAGAAGTTCGACTTCGGCCGAACTCCGGTGGCCACCAAAGTCGTCGCCGGCGCCAACTCCGGCCACCCCGACCCCAATGGACTCCCCCAAGAGCTGTGGTTCGTCCTCAGCTCCTCTCCGGTGGCCTCCGCGGCTCGTTTAGTTGCCGGAACGACAAATATCACTTCCGCCGCCGCGTCGGGCTCGCCGGCGGCTAAACGCCGGTGCAGCCGACCCGGGTTTGACCACGGGTGGGCCCTGGTTGACTCTCCTGAGTCAATGACAGGTGGGGCCCAGCCCTGTTAATTAGACAGGTTTAGTTTTAATTAAACTTTAACTAATCTAATCACACTGACACGCGGGACCCACTGTCAGGTTTGACCCGGACGTGTCCCGTTGACCTGCTGATGTCACACTGACGTCAGGCTGACGCAGTAATTGATTTTCTAGATTAATTTTAATATAGAAAATTCCAGAATATAGTTTAAACTTCAAAAATTCATAACTTTTTATCTGTAACTCCAAATCAGACAAATTATATATGAAAAATGATCAGAAAAATCCAATCTATCCATCTGTACTATTCTCATGCATGATTAAACAAGTTAACTTGATGTTTAATGCAGAACAAGGAAAACACTTTAAAGGGCCATGTATGAGTTTGAAATTTGAATCTTTGATTCAAATTGGTTCAAACCCTTCTGGTGTTAGTTGCATTAGCCCAACACACTCATATTGCCATGTTTCATGCATGCATCATATTGTTGCACATTGTTTGGTGATGGTTGTGTATCGGTGTTCTTTGCGGCAGGTTCTGCCTCCGAGGAGTACCGTGATTACCCTAACGAAGAACCGTATCAGTGCATCGAACCATCAGGCAAGCAACCAACCATTTGATCATATCGATACAATCCCATGTTCTCGCTCTTGCTCTCTTTTACTGCATTAAGACAACGCGTTTCAAACTGCTGTGTGCTACGGTAGTTGAACCCACTTCCTCTGCATGACCTGTCATTGCCACAGTAACTAGATGAAACCCACTAGCATGTGTAGGAGTTGATTGAGCCATATGTATGTGTTGTTCCTACCTTGCTATGCCTGCTATGCTTAGAGTCGTGTCAGGTCTGGTTCATCTGGGTGATGGGCTAGAGTGAAATGATTATGTCGGTAATGAGAGTGGTGTGGTGAACACGATTTGGTAAAGGTATCGATGAAAGGCCATGTAGGAGTACATGGTGGGTTGTTTCATTGAAGCCGACCTTAAGCACTGAGATCTGTATGTGTGATTTAAGATACAGCTACTACCATGCATTGGGCCCTGAAATATGACCCCGCTTGACTTCTTATCCACCCTAGTTCTCTGTCCAGGAGTTGCAAGTAGTTTCTGGTGTTTGTAGCCTACTGGAGGTCGTGGACAGCGCTGACCGTAGGGGTGGGCTGTGATGCGGTAGGTACATGGCACGGTGTACCGAATACCCGTTAGGTATCTCGGGAACCCTGTTCACATCATTTGGGGCTGTGAGCGAAACCTCGGTCGGGTCTCCTCATGGATGGAACCCGAATAGGCGATAAACCTGGACTAGAGACTTAGGTGTTTAGGTAGGTCGTGGTCTACACCCACGTCGGCTTTCGCTTGAAGTCTGCCGAGCACATGTCGTGTGCAGACGCTAAGTGGTGGAAACATGTATGAAGAAGTACACCCCTGCAGGGTTAACATGATCTATTCGAATAGCCGCGTCCGCGGTAAAGGACTACTTGGTTGCCTATACAGTTCATAGACAAGTAAATGGAAACTACTAAAAGCCTCAAGATAAGTGTGAGTGCCGAGGATGGCTCTTCCGTAGGAAGACGGAGGTGGATCCTCGGTAGTGTATTGAAGTGGTGAGCAGTGGACTCGTGTGCGCAAAACCATTTCAAGTTGGAGTCTCGTAGGATAGCCTAGCCAAGAGTCAAAGATGGCTTGCTGCAACAACCCCACCAACCCTTCTTGATAATGTGCATGTATGTAGGATCTAATGTAAGTCTTGCTAAGTACCTTTGTACTCATGTTGCTATAATTTACATTTTTACAGAAGATGCTGCAACCCCTTCTGATGGGTTCTTCGTAGACGTTGACATCAATGAGTAGGCTAAGGCCCAGGTGGTGATCCTGAGCTTGTGAAGGACCACGTAGTATAGCTAGGCTTTCCAAGCCTCTTTTATTTTACTAGTTGTCTGTACTCAGACAAGCTACTTCCGCTGCTGGTTTGTATGACTGTATGACTTGAATGCTGGGTCGTGTGACCCGTACCTATGTGTATGTTATGTATGGCTCTCTGAGCCTTAAATAAAGTACTTGTGTCGTAGAGTCATGTTGTGATGCCTTGTTGTATTTGCACATATCAAGCATATTGTGTGTATGATTGAAATGCTTGGTATGTGTGGGATCTGACTATCTAGTTGTTTATCTTTAGTAGCCTCTCTTACCGGGAAATGTCTCCTAGTGTTACCGCTGAGCCATGGTAGCTTGCTACTGCTCTGGAACACTTAGGCTGGCCGGCATGTGTCCTTCTTCGTTCCTGTGTCTGTCCCTTCGGGGAAATGTCACACATTGAGTACCGGAGTCCTGTTAGCCCGCTACAGCCCGGTTTACCGGAGTCCTGCTAGCCCAGTGCTACAGCCCGGACCCACTTGCTGATGACCGACACGTTCGAAGCTGGGTCATGGATGCCTGTCCCTGTAAGTCTGTGCCACTTTGGGTTTACGACTAGTCATGTCAGCCCGGGCTCCTTATCATATGGATGCTAGCGACACTATCATATACGTGAGCCAAAAGGCGCAAACGGTCCCGGGCAAAGGTAAGGCGACACCCGTGGGGATACCGTGCGTGAGGCCGCAAAGTGATATGAGGTGTTACCGGCTAGATCGATGTGACATCGAGTCGGGGTCCTGACAGTGTTGGTATAGAGGCCATGTAGGAGTACATGGTGGGTTGTCTCATTGAAGCCGTCCTCAGGAACTGAGTTCTGTGTTTGTGATCCATGATTCAGCTACTACCATACATTGGGCCCTGAAATATGACCCCGCTCGACTTCTTATTCACCCTAGTCCTCTGTCCAGGAGTTGCAAGTAGTTTCTGGTGTTTGTAGCTTACTGGAGGCCGTGGACAGCGCTGACCGTAGGGGTGGGCTGTGATGCGGTAGGTACGTGGCACGGTGTACCGGATGCCCGTTTGGTATCTCGGGAACCCTGTTCACATCGTTTGGGGCTGTGAGCGAAACTCCGGCCGGATCTCCTCATGGATGGAACCCGAATAGGCGATAAACCTGGACTAGAGACTTGAGTGTTTAGGTAGGTCGTGGTCTACACCCACGTCGGCTTTCGCTTGAAGTCTGCCGAGCACATGACGTGTGCAGACGCTAAGTGGTGGAAACATGTATGAAGAAGTACACCCCTGCAGGGTTAACATCATCTATTCGAATAGCCGTGTCCGCGGAAAAGGACTTCTGGGTTGCTTATATCAGTTCATAGACAAGTGAAAGTGGATACTCTAAAATACGCAAGATAAGCGTGAGTGCTATGGATGGCGTTCTCGTAGGGAGACGGGAGCGGATCCATAGTGGTGTATTGATATGGTGAATATGTGGACTCGTGTGCGCCACCTCAAAAAGTTACTCGCAGTCGTAGTTCAGGATAGCCACCGAGTCAAAGCTGGCTTGCTGCAGTTAAACCCCACCATCCCTTTGTTGATAATGATGCATATGTAGATAGTTCTGATGTAAGTCTTGCTGGGTACATTTGTACTCACGTTTGCCTATTTTATGTTTTTGCAGAGAGACTTCAGTCTCACTAGTATTTCCGCGTGGTCTTCGACGTTTAGCTTGTTACCTCAGCTACGATCTTATGCCTCGGCAGGATTTGGTAGATAGTCAGGCTTCTCAGCCTTTTTCATTTATAGATGTCTGTACTCAGACATGATAGCTTCCGCTTGTGCTTGATTTGTATGCTCTGAATGTTGGGTCATGAGACCCATGTTTGTAATATCTCGCTCCTCGGAGCCTATTGAATAAATACTTGAGTCGTAGAGTCATGTTGTGATGCCATGTTGTATTTGCACATATCGAGCATATTGTGTGTATGTTATTGAAATGCTTGGTATGTGTGGGATCTGACCATCTAGTTGTTTATCTTTAGTAGCCTCTCTTACGGGGAAATGTCTCCTAGTGTTTCCACCGAGCCATGGTAGCTTGCTACTGCTCCGGAACACTTAGGCTGGCCGGCATGTGTCCTTCTTCGTTCCTGTGTCTGTCCCTTCGGGGAAATGTCACGCATTGAGTACCGGAGTCCTGTTAGCCCGCTACAGCCCGGTTTACCGGAGTCCTGCTAGCCCAGTGCTACAGCCCGGACCCACTTGCTGATGACCGACACGTTCGAAGCTGGGTCATGGATGCCTGTCCCTGTAAGTCTGTGCCACTTTGGGTTTACAACTAGTCATGTCAGCCCGGGCTCCTTATCATATGGATGCTAGCGACACTATCATATACGTGAGCCAAAAGGCGCAAACGGTCCCGGGAAAAGGTAAGGCGACACCCGTGGGGATACCGTGCGTGAGGCCGCAAAGTGATATGAGGTGTTACAAGCCAGATCGATGTGACATCGAGTCAGGGTCCTGACAGGGTTGGCATCAGAGCCGGACTGCCTGTAGGTTCTCCAAGCCAAACTGGTCGATGTTGAGTCTAGAAATTCTTTAGTTATATGTAGGGGAATTGTTTGTGGGTTGGAAAGTAAGGTTCTTTTTACTCCTTTATCCTATGACATTCTGATCTGAGTCAGTCTATTCTTCCACCGGGGGTTAAGGAATTAGGATCTTTTCTCTCTATCAGGATCACGTGTTACTAATCAGTAGTACCTTATAGGTTTGATGGATACAAGCCTAGTACAGTTCTACTACCACATCATGTTGTTAGGATGGACTCAGAACTTTGATATGATGATGTTGAGTGTGTATGAAATCCTTTGTCAAATGTCTCAAAATCCTTCTTGAGCATTTACAACTGTTATGCTGCCGAAATTTTGCTAGAAATTCTAATGCCTTTGCATTATGGTTGTGCTTTCAGATGGCCACTCGCGACCTTAATCAAGTGGTTCGCCTGACTCGATGCCTAGATGTACCCGGCCATACCGCCATGTTGGTCAGGGTAATGACTGAGGCTGGATACCGTTGGTATCCTGAGTACACAGTCGAAGAGCAATTACGAGACTTTAATCAAAGTCAGTATCTCTGCACTGTCAGGATATTTCCATCTTATCCTGGATCCACCGAGCCCCTTCACTGCTCCTATGGACTCGGGGTTACTATTGAGATGGCTGTGCAGGACGCCGCCTACTCTATGATGACCATCATGCGAGTCAGGTCTGGCCTATTTTGGGACTCTGATTTCCGGTATATGCCAGGATCACTTCCGGGAGCACAAGGGTATCTCCAGGCTATCTATGCTGACCCCACTCAGGAGGATTCACGGACTCGCACCACTGCTGAGATGCTCGAGGATAAGGACCGTGAAAATCGGGCCTTGAGGCTAGAGCTTTTCAATACCCGTGCTAACCATTGGGCCACGTTGACTCGGTTTGCACCGGCGGTGCAAGCTGGATATTCGGATATGCGTGATCTCTATCCTGTGAGATCTGCTCTGCCAGACGTGATGGGTTGGCGTGATGTAGGAGGCATCACCCCACCTCGCGGTCCCCGCAGGCCACCGTCTGTTGGTCCAAGACCTCATCCTAGCCCCTATGGTCCTCAAGCTCCGCGGGATCGTCTGTTCCCGGATGATCATGTTGAGCTTCCAGGCTATGGAGGTGACTTCTACGAGAACTACTACGGACCGGTCTGAGTTAGTGGTAGTATCACTAGTTCGTACTAGCTGTGTCGGCTATCGTCCTGTGTGACTCGTGGGATATGACCTAGTTTGTACCGCTTTCTGAAGGTGTACAAAATATTGTATAGGAGCTTGGGATGCCTCCGATGAGATGTAATCCTCTTTTCACCGTAATAGTACCTTGTTTGGTCTTGTACTAAACCTTGTATGGTGTGTATGACGATGGAATAAAAGAAGCAGTTTCTGTATCTACCATGTCATACGGATGATCATCTTGCATTCCAAGTTATTCCTTACATTCTGTATCCTGTGTCGGAATCTTATCATTCTGACTAAATCATTGTCTTGTTTACCTAGGATGGTCAACACGCGCAATAACCCTGCTCCTCAAGAGCAGGCCGAAGGCAGTGAAGTCAGGAATGCAAATCTGCCTCATCCTCCTTCCCTAGCCGAGGTTATGATGGAAGCCGAAAGAAACAAGCGGGAGACCAACCGTTTGTTGGAGCGTATTGAACAGAACACAGCACACCATCAGAGGACTAACGTGGTGTCACTCAGTGATTTCATCAAGTTACATCCACCCACGTTCCACCACTCCGTCGAGCCAATCGACGCTGATGACTGGCTTCGCAGTATCTCTCACAAACTGCGTTCCGCGCTGGTAGCTGAGGTTGACAAGGTCACCTTTGCTGCATGTCATCTTGAAGGCCCCGCCAGTCTATGGTGGGAGAATTATGGAGCTATGCGCCCAGCGGGCCATGTCACTACTTGGGCTGAATTCAGCGAGGCTTTCCGTGAACATCACATTCCGGAGGGTCTCATGGACCGTAAACGTGAGGAATTTTGCAATTTCACTCAGGGCCGACTCTCTGTGGATGCTTACAGCAGGGAGTTCGGTAACCTCGCACGATATGCCGCTGAGGAAGTTTCTACTGATGCCAAGAAGCAAGCAAGGTTCCGTAAGGGGCTTAGTCCTGAGCTTCGCCGCGACCTCCGTCTGCATGAGTGCACATCTTTTCAGAAGCTTGTTAACAAGGCCATCAGTGCTGAGACTGGTCAGTCTGATTATGACACAACACGCAAGCATGGCCCTGACGTGGGTTCCTCATCCGGTGCTGGCCCTCAGAAGCGCCGCGTGTGGGTGCCCAACACTGCCCTGCCACCCAGGTTCACACCGAGGCCATCCTTCCAGGCGCCTCGCCCCGTTCAACAGTCTGCACCAGCCAAGCCCTATGGTGGTCCAACCAACAATGCTCCTCCACGTACCAGTTCCGTGACTTGTTTCAAGTGTGGGGAATCTGGCCACTATATGCGCGAGTGTCCCCAAACCAACCCCAACCAATCTGCTAAAGCTGTTGGCCGTGGCAAGCCGACAGGGAAAGTGTTCCACGCCAAGCAGGCCACCGCTACACGCGGCAATGTCAATTGTATTTCTGCCGAAGAAGCTCAAGAGGATCCCAACGCCATTCTCGGTACGCTCCTTGTTAATTGCCACCCGGCATCTGTTCTTTTCGATACAGGAGCATCTCATTCATTCATATCCGAGAACTATGCTCGCTTGCATAACACCGCATTCGGTGACATGCCATTCTCTATGGTAATTCAAACTCCGGGATCCAAATGGCAAACCTCTAGGGTAAGTCATGGAAATGAAATCCAAGTCGACAGACTTGTTTTCCTTGCATCTTTGATAGCTCTTAAATCTTCAGATATTAATATCATCTTGGGTATGGACTGGATGTCAGCCCATCATGCCAAAATTGATTGCTTCTCTAGGACTGTTCAACTCACCCATCCTTCGGGGAAGATAGTCAATGTCTTGACCCGATTAGCCAAGCGACAGTTATATTCTCTTAATGCCAGCCCTTTACCAGACCTTGAGGACGTTCCGGTAGTCCGTGACTTTCCGGATGTCTTCCCAGAGGAATTGCCAGGTGTTCCACCTGACAGGGATGTGGAGTTCGTAATAGACCTCATTCCAGGAACCGCCCCGATTGCTAGAAGACCTTATAAGATGGCACCACTAGAACTAGCCGAGCTTAAGAAACAACTCGATGAGTCCTTGAAAAAGGGTTTCATCCGACCTAGTTCATCTCCGTGGGCTTGCCCCGTCCTCTTCGTCAAGAAGAAGGATGGTACGGACCGGATGGTTGTAGATTATCGACCTATCAATTTGGTCACAATCAAGAACAAATATCCGCTCCCCAGGATCAACGACCTGTATGATCAGCTCGCTGGATCCTCAATCTTCTCCAAAATGGATTTGAGGTTGGGCTACCATCAAATCAAAATCAGGAACGGGGACATTCCTAAAACGGCCTTTGTTACTCGTTATGGCCAATACGAGTACACCGTCATGTCCTTCGGTTTAACCAACGCTCCAGCCACCTTTTCTCGGTTAATGAACTCAATCTTCATGGAGTATTTGGATAAATTCGTCGTTGTTTACCTCGATGATATACTCATCTACTCCAAGAGCGAGGAAGAACATGCCGAACATCTAAGGCTAGTGTTGAAGAAACTTCGAGAGCATCGCCTTTATGCCAAATTTTCTAAATGTGAATTCTGGTTGTCAGAAGTGACCTATCTGGGTCATGTAATATCTGGTAAAGGTATTGCTGTTAACCCTGAGCGAGTTCAAGCCGTCCTTAATTGGACTCCACCTGAATCGGTCAAGCAAGTTCGGAGTTTTGTGGGCCTAGCGAGCTATTGCCGTCGCTTTGTCGAGAACTTCTCCAAAGTTGCTAAAGCTCTAACCGAACTCCTCAAGAAAGATAAAAAGTTTGAATGGACTCCACAATGTGAGCACAGCTTTCAGGAACTGAAAAGACGCCTGACTTCTGCTCCCGTACTGGTACCGCCAGACTTCTCCAAGGACTTTGTTATCTACTGCGACGCCTCGCGACAAGGACTAGGTTGCATTCTCATGCAAGATCGACACGTAATTGCTTACGCTTCACGGCAATTGCACCCACATGAGGAGAATTATCCTACTCATGATCTAGAGCTTGCAGCCGTAGTATATGCACTTAAGACCTGGCGACATTACCTCCTCGGTAATCGTTGCGAAATATTCACTGATCACCAAAGTCTGAAGTACATCTTCACCCAACCGGATTTGAATCTCAGGCAAAGACGTTGGGTTGAGTTGATCACAGATTTCGACTTAGGAATAACTTACACCCCAGGGAAAGCCAACGTCATGGCTGATGCGCTAAGTCGTAAATCTTATTGTAACAACCTGATGTTACAACAAAGTCAACCGCTTCTCCATGAGGAATTCCGGAAGCTTAACCTTCACATTGTTCCTCAAGGATTTCTTTCCACCTTGGTGGCGAAACCTACTCTTACGGATCAAATTATCGCTGCCCAAAAGCGAGATAAGGGAATATCTAAAATCAAGGAGAACATTGCTAGCGGAGGTGCTAGTTGTTTCTCCACAAATGATCATGGTGTTGTGTACTTTGAGAACCGTTTAGTGGTTCCCAAGAACCAGCATCTACGGCAGTTGATCCTTAAGGAGGCTCATGAATCTCCTCTCACCATTCATCCCTGTAGTACCAAGATGTATCAGGACCTACGCCAGAGGTTCTGGTGGACTAGGATGAAGAGAGAAATTGCTCAGTATATTGCTAATTGCGACGTCTGCCGTCGTGTAAAAGCAGAGCATCAACGGCCTGCTGGCACCCTTCAACCCTTAGCTATTCCTGAATGGAAATGGGATAAAATTGGTATGGATTTCATTACCGGTTTTCCCAGGACCAAGAGAGGGAATAATGCTATCTTCATCGTTGTCGATCGTCTTTCCAAAGTAGCCCATTTCTTACCTGTTCGTGAGAGTATAACCGCTAGTCAATTGGCAGACTTATACATCTCCCGAATAGTGTCTCTCCATGGTGTTCCTTTGGAAATTAACTCGGACCGAGGAAGTCTTTTCACCTCTCGATTTTGGGAAAGTTTTCAAAATGCTATGGGAACCCGCCTTTCCTTTAGCACTGCTTTTCACCCTCAATCGAGTGGTCAAGTAGAACGCGTCAACCAGATCCTAGAAGACATGCTTCGAGCCTCTGTTATCTCATTCGGAATGGAGTGGGAGAAATGCCTTCCATTTGCCGAATTCGCTTACAACAACAGCTATCAATCTAGCTTGGGTAAAGCCCCTTTTGAAGTGCTCTATGGACGACGTTGTTGAACACCCCTTAACTGGTCAGAAACCGGGGAAAGACAATTCTTTGGCCCGGATATGATTCAGGAAGCAGAAGAGCAAGTTCGCATCGTTCGTGAAAAGTTGAAAACAGCCCAATCTCGTCAGAAGAGTCAATATGACCGAAAACATAAGGCTATGACTTTCGAGGTTGACGAGAAGGCTTACCTTCGGGTTACTCCTCTAAAGGGAACCCATCGCTTCGGTATCAAAGGCAAATTGGCTCCTCGTTACATTGGACCTTTTCGTATTCTAGCTAAACGAGGAGAAGTTGCCTACCAGTTGGAACTACCTCCACATCTCTCCAGAGTCCATGATGTCTTCCACGTTTCTCAACTTAGGCGTTGCTTCTCGGATCCTATCCATGGAGTGGACCACGAAACGCTTGATCTCCAAGATAATCTTACGTATCGAGAGTACCCCATTCGTATCCTCGATCAGGCCGAGCGTACCACTCGACGTCATAATATCAAGTTTCTCAAAGTTCAATGGTCGCACCATTCTGAGGATCAAGCAACTTGGGAAAGGGAGGATCGTCTTCGACTTGAGTATCCTGCCTTCTTCCCGGAGGAACCCAAATCTCGGGACGAGATTCTTTTGAGTGGGGGTGAGTTGTCACACCCTAGCTAGTCATGCATTAGAGTGTTGCATCATGTTTATTCTTTCATCAGAAACCTGAAATGGGGATGACAGAACCCCCAGCCCCCTCTGAAACCAACTAGGGTTTACTAAAAACTTTTTCAATGAACCTGAAATGCCCTTCTAAAATGCCCATCATTTTTGTCTTGGTTCAGAACCCCTGATAAAAGTGATGCACATTTTCCTAGGTCATCCTAGGGTCTTTGAATTAAATCATAGATATTTGAATTTGGGCATTTAAAATTATATAAAATATTTAAATGCTTAAATATCTCCAAACTAAAATGTTTCATGTTGGAAATAATCCAACTATGGACCAGGAGTAGTTTGGTGATTTTAGGAGTTGCCTAAGTATTTTTAATAAATCAACAAAGTTGCAGAAGTATTAAAAAAAATAGAAAACAGGAAAAAATAGAAAACTTACCTGGCGCCCAGCACCCGGCCCACCTGCCGGCCCAGCCCAGCGCCGCTCCAGCGAGCTGCTTGCCGGCCAGGCAGGCAGGCAGGTGCCCGACGGCGACCGCAGCGCGCGCCACGCAGCTGGCTGCCGCCCTGCTCCACCTCCTCGCCTCGGGGCTGGATGGATGAGCTCCACGCAGCGCCGTGAACCCGCAGGACACCTCCATTCTCCCCCAACCCCTCTCTCTCGCGCTCCCCCGCCATGGCCGACGCCATCGCCGCCACCCCCTCGCCGTAGCCACGCCCCCCGTCAACCTCACGCCGTGCCGCCGTGTCCAGGAGCTCCGCTACCCTCCTCTCCTTCGAGCAAGCCAAGCCCCGAGCGCTCGCAAGGCCCGAGCCCACCGCATCGACCTCGACGGAACCACCGTCGCCGGAGATCCCCTTCAACGCCGTCGTCGCTCCGGTCCGTCCCCGGCCGCACCAAGGGCTTCGTCGAACTCCCCGTGAGCTTAGCCATCTTCCCCTCCTTTTCTTGCTCCCAAGCCGTGTAGCGACCTCCCGGAGCTCAACCGCACCCACCGCCGCGTAGCTCGTCGCCGACGTGCTCCCGGTCACCCTCCGACCACTCCACGGTGTCCATCATGCTCACCGCGTCACGTAGCACCTAACTAGCTACTCCCCGCACCTCACCGACCCCCCTAGCGACAAGTTCGACTTCGGCCGAACTCCGGTGGCCACCAAAGTCGTCGCCGGCGCCAACTCCGGCCACCCCGACCCCAACGGACTCCACCAAGAGCTGCGGTTCGTCCTCAGCTCCTCTCCGGTGGCCTCCGCGGCTCGTTTGGTTGCCGGAACGGCAAAAATCACTTCCGCCGCCGCGTCGGGCTCGCCGGCGGCTAAACGCTGGTGCAGCCGACCCGGGTTTGACCACGGGTGGGCCCTGGTTGACTCTCCTGAGTCAATGACAGGTGGGGCCCAGCCCTGTTAATTAGACAGGTTTAGTTTTAATTAAACTTTAACTAATCTAATCACACTGACACGCGAGACCCACTGTCAGGTTTGACCCGGACGTGTCCCGTTGACCTGCTGATATCACACTGACGTCAGGCTGACGCAGTAATTGATTTTCTGGATTTATTTTAATATAGAAAATTCCAGAATATAGTTTAAACTTCAAAAATTCATAACTTTTTATCTGTAACTCCAAATCAGACAAATTATATATGAAAAATGATCAGAAAAATCCAATCTATCCATCTGTACTATTCTCATGCATGATTAAACAAGTTAACTTGATGTTTAATGCAGAACAAGGAAAACACTTTAAAGGGCCATGTATGAGTTTGAAATTTGAATCTTTGATTCAAATTGGTTCAAACCCTTCTGGTCTTAGTTGCATTAGCCCAACACACTCATATTGCCATGTTTCATGCATGCATCATATTGTTGCACATTGTTTGGTGATGGTTGTGTATCGGTGTTCTTTGCGGCAGGTTCTGCCTCCGAGGAGTACCGTGATTACCCTAACGAAGAACCGTATCAGTGCATTGAACCATCAGGCAAGCAACCAACCATTTGATCATATCGATACAATCCCATGTTCTCGCTCCTGCTCTCTTTTACTGCATTAAGACAACGCGTTTCAAACTGCTGTGTGCTACGGTAGTTGAACCCACTTCCTCTGCATGACCTGTCATTGCCACAGTAACTAGATGAAACCCACTAGCATGTGTAGGAGTTGATTGAGCCATATGTATGTGTTGTTCCTACCTTGCTATGCCTGCTATGCTTAGAGTCGTGTCAGGTCTGGTTCATCTGGGTGATGGGCTAGAGTGAAATGATTATGTCGGTAATGAGAGTGGTGTGGTGAACACGATTTGGTAAAGGTATCGATGAAAGGCCATGTAGGAGTACATGGTGGGTTGTTTCATTGAAGCCGACCTTAAGCACTGAGATCTGTATGTGTGATTTAAGATACAACTACTACCATGCATTGGGCCCGGAAATATGACCCCGCTCGACTTCTTATCCACCCTAGTTCTCTGTCCAGGAGTTGCAAGTAGTTTCTGGTGTTTGTAGCCTACTGGAGGCCGTGGACAGCGCTGACCGTAGGGGTGGGCTGTGGTGCGGTAGGTACGTGGCACGGTGTACCGAATACCCGTTAGGTATCTCGGGAACCCTGTTCACATTGTTTGGGGCTGTGAGCGAAACCTCGGCCGGGTCTCCTCATGGATGGAACCCGAATAGGCGATAAACCTGGACTAGAGACTTAGGTGTTTAGGTAGGTCGTGGTCTACACCCACGTCGGCTTTCGCTTGAAGTCTGCCGAGCACATGTCGTGTGCAGACGCTAAGTGGTGGAAACATGTATGAAGAAGTACACCCCTGCAGGGTTAACATGATCTATTCGAATAGCCGCGTCCGCGGTAAAGGACTACTTGGTTGCCTATACAGTTCATAGACAAGTAAATGGAAACTACTAAAAGCCTCAAGATAAGTGTGAGTGCCGAGGATGGCTCTTCCGTAGGAAGACGGAGGTGGATCCTCGGTAGTGTATTGAAGTGGTGAGTAGTGGACTCGTGTGCGCAAAACCATTTCAAGTTGGAGTCTCGTAGGATAGCCTAGCCAAGAGTCAAAGCTGGCTTGCTGCAACAACCCCACCAACCCTTCTTGATAATGTGCATGTACGTAGGATCTGATGTAAGTCTTGCTGAGTACCTTTGTACTCATGTTGCTATAATTTACATTTTTACAGAAGATGCTGCAACCCCTTCTGATGGGTTCTTCGTAGACGTTGACATCAATGAGTAGGCTAAGGCCCAGGTGGTGATCCTGAGCTTGTGAAGGACCACGTAGTATAGCTAGGCTTTCCAAGCCTCTTTTATTTTACTAGTTGTCTGTACTCAGACAAGCTACTTCCGCTGCTGGTTTGTATGACTGTATGACTTGAATGCTGGGTCGTGTGACCCGTACCTATGTGTATGTTATGTATGGCTCTCTAAGCCTTAAATAAAGTACTTGTGTCGTAGAGTCATGTTGTGATGCCTTGTTGTATTTGCACATATCAAGCATATTGTGTGTATGATTGAAATGCTTGGTATGTGTGGGATCTGACTATCTAGTTGTTTATCTTTAGTAGCCTCTCTTACCGGGAAATGTCTCCTAGTGTTACCGCTGAGCCATGGTAGCTTGCTACTGCTCTGGAACACTTAGGCTGGCCGGCATGTGTCCTTCTTCGTTCCTGTGTCTGTCCCTTCGGGGAAATGTCACGCATTGAGTACTGGAGTCCTGTTAGCCCGCTACAGCCCGGTTTACCGGAGTCCTGCTAGCCCAGTGCTATAGCCCGGACCCACTTGCTGATGACCGACACGTTCGAAGCTGGGTCATGGATGCTTGTCCATGTAAGTCTGTGCCACTTTGGGTTTACAACTAGTCATGTCAGCCCGGGCTCCTTATCATATGGATGCTAGCGACACTATCATATACGTGAGCCAAAAGGCGCAAACGGTCCCGGTAAAAGGTAAGGCGACACCCGTGGGGATACCGTGCGTGAGGCCGCAAAGTGATATGAGGTGTTACAAGCTAGATCGATGTGACATCGAGTCGGGGTCCTGACAAACTTCCTCAAGAGCAACTAGTCAAATTCGTTACTTTAGACTTTACGAACGACAAAAGAATCCTGGGTCGGATAGGCCTCGTTGTAGGCAACCCCTTCGACCTCCAGCAGAATTGGCTGCTCCCCTCCAGTGGTCAGCCTTCAATGCTGACCTTGGCAGGAGCCATGGTTCATCCTTCGTACGGTAAACTGGAGAAACCTCATTACAGGTTTCATCGTCATGCATGGCAGCGGAATGTACTAGATATAGACCACATCCACTATGCTGCAATGGATGGCTACCTTTATTTCAATATATACAAGGGTTGGATGAAGAGCAAGAGCCAAGTGTGCGGTTAAAGCAAATAAGTATCGGCCAAAAGGAAGAGGGACAAGGACGAAGTCGAGGACGTGGACGAGGACTCCGAGTAAGGTGGCAGTGTCGTTGCTCATGGTGGTTCTAATGCAGTGTCTACCGGATTAGTTGCATAGTTTAATTTTAGGTGTGCTTAGTTTAATTTGAAGGGTGTGTTGTGCTGAGCCCCCAGCAGAACTATGTTATGTTTCTTCTCGTTACTTTAACTCTTCAGTACACACATACTAGTATTTCTTACATTTCATTTAGCACCCCATTTAAGCACGTACTAGCTTTTTTCATAGTACTATATGCATAATTTGGCGAAGAGCGCTCTCTATATGTACCACCTTTTTTTTAATTTCAATTTTTGCTCCATGGCACAATCCATCGATACTACTACTGTACAAAAGTATACATTTTTTAAAAGGCTAGAGTACTGTTCATCACATATATAGTCAGTTAAATTCTCAACCTAGAACGATGTGCATGCCATGTAAACCGATATGGAGGAAGTATAGTAAAAATGAGGTGATTTTACCGAGCGATCGGTGGGGGAGCATGGCCTGTCATGCGGTCCCACCTGTCATGATGTACCAAGGCGATGCGCGTGTCCCTCTTGAGGCAGAAGCAATACTACATGGTTTGAGATGATGGTGAACCTAAGTGTGAAATAATGGTTGCTTCGTCCATCTGGGAAGGTGCGACATTGTGATTTGACGTCTCATTGGTCATTACTACTACTGGGCCGGTACGACTGGGGTGCGTCCCCCCTGTTGTTCTGCACTGTTATTTGGTGCTTGACATGTCGACCCGGTTGCTATATGTCCCACATGACGGAGACACGAAGTACAAAATTCATGAAAGGGAGCGTCGACGGAGGACTATACAAGACATGGCTTGGGTTTTTGCCGCTTCGCGCGATCCATGGATACAAACCCGGACTAAAAAAGGCGAGGGCGGGTCTTTTCCCACACGGCAGGTAGGGGAGTTTGGCATAGTCTGTCCAAGGCAAGGAGGCAGGAAGGGAAACAAGCAAACAAAGGTTGAGCGGCTTAGTTTTGGAAAAATCAGATTTTTACGGAATACGTACCCAGTAGGGTTTATAGGGCTCATCTAAAAACATTCGTTTTTCCGTTTGATAAGTCTCAATTCTACTACTACTAGTAGTACCATAACATGTTGGATTTCGAGGTGCGCTAGATCACCTAATGCAAGCAGTGTCAAGAGAAAGCTCACCAATGCATGTATAAGTTCATGGGAATTTAGTGGTCATTCATGCATTCGTTCTAATTAATGCCTCGGTAAACATAACTTCTTGAGAAAAACGAGCATACTAATTACTTGTGCATACTACAAAAATAATTCGACCACTCACCGTCTACCTTGGTTGGAGAGATTTTGAAATTGAGCCATAAACTGGAAAGGAGGGAGTAGTAACTTTTGTCTCGATTACTATTTGTGGCCTTGTATAGATGCAAAATGTATTTTTTTATAGTGGCCTTGTATAAGTAAATGGAGGGAGTACTAAAGGACATATATATTCCAAACAATATGATAATCTCTCTAACGAAGGTAGTAGGGACGAGGAGTGAACGGAGGGAGTAGTAAAATTTTGTCCTCGTCCTGCGAGCCACCACGCGCATGAGCGAGGGAGCGGGCGTAAGGCGTACAGTAGTACTACTACTAGTAAGCAAGCTTCACCTCATCCCGCGAGCCACCGCACCCGTGGGCAGGGAAGACGGCATACTAAGCAACCTTCTCCTCGTTCTGCGAGTTGACGGGACACATCAAAAGTACTCTAGTGTATAGAGCATTGCCTCTAAGGTAGGACCCACATGGTTTGCCTCTTTTTAACATAACACGTCAAGTCGCAATTTGTTTGTTCACCCGTGATAGACGGTCCTCCTTCCACCAAGTGGACAACCAGTACACGTGTCAAATTACCACGTGGGCTGCCTTTTCGTACAGAAATGAGCTCCACCATGTACCCGCGCGGGCGTGGTTGGGAAAGAGACGGGAGTACGTGCGCCGTGTGTGCACCTTTTTGCTTCGTGCACGTCCCCCACCTACGTGTGTGTGTGTGTGAGAGAGATACAAACCTGGACATAATGCGTCGTCCATCCCCATGCCTCCGCTCAGTCCGACCACCAGTCACCACCACGCCCCACTCCTCCTCACCTTATCTCTCATGTTTCTCCCTCCATTTTTATATACAAGGGACACTATCAAAATTACAATTTGCAGATATACAAGGACACTAACACTAATCGATGCAATATTAATGGTGTTTGCCTCGTAGTACTAGCAAAGGAGGACATTAATTATCCCTTGCATGCATGCGGGAGTGTGAGCATTGGCTTGATGTGCATGAAAGAGAAGAATACACGGCAAACAAGGAAACAAGGTGGCTTGCAACATTGACATAGAAGACATTAATTTTTGCCTTGGTACCTGTAATATTGGTTTGTGGCCTTGTATAAAAAAATGGAGTCCGATAAAATTCTTGAGATACCATTTATCCGATAAAATTCTTGAGATATCATTAGTTTTTACAAAATGGGATCACTCCTGCATGGGTCAATCACAACAGGTGTTTTGTAAAAAAATGCATCTTGACAAACAGTCCGACCACCAGTCACCACCACGCCCCACTCCTCCTCACCTTATCTCTCATGTTTCTCCCTCCATTTCTATATACAAGGGCCACTATCAAAATTACAATTTGCAGATATACAAGGACACTAACACTAATCGATGCAATATTAATGGTGTTTGCCTCGTAGTACTAGCAAAGGAGGACATTAATTATCCCTTGCATGCATGCGGGAGTGTGAGCATTGGCTTGATGTGCATGAAAGAGAAGAATACACGGCAAACAAGGAAACAAGGTGGCTTGCAACATTGACATAGAAGACATTAATTTTTGCCTTGGTACCTGTAATATTGGTTTGTGGCCTTGTATGAAAAAATGGAGTCCGATAAAATTCTTGAGATACCATTTATCCGATAAAATTCTTGAGATGTCATTAGTTTTTACAAAATGGGATCACTCCTGCATGGGTCAATCACAACAGGTGTTTTGTAAAAAAATGCATCTTGACAAATAGTCCGACCACCAGTCACCACCACGCCCCACTCCTCCTCACCTTATCTCTCATGTTTCTCCCTCCATTTCTATATACAAGGGCCACTATCAAAATTACAATTTGCAGATATACAAGGACACTAACACTAATCAATGCAATATTAATGGTGTTTGCCTCGTAGTACTAGAAAAGGAGGACATTAATTATCCCTTGCATGCATGCGGGAGTGTGAGCATTGGCTTGATGTGCATGAAAGAGAAGAATACACGGCAAACAAGGAAACAAGGTGGCTTGCAACATTGACATAGAAGACATTAATTTTTGCCTTGGTACCTCTAATATGGGTTTGTGGCCTTGTATAAAAAAATGGAGTCCAATAAAATTCTTGAGATACCATTTATCCGATAAAATTCTCGAGATATCATTACTTTTTACAAAATGGGATCACTCCTGCATGGGTCAATCACAACATGTGTTTTGTAAAAAAATGCATCTTGATGTTCTGTGCAATGCACGGGCATCTTGCTAGTCCATGAAAACAACACATGGCAAAATTCCACGATGAACGAGGGACTTGAATCAGTTGGGAGGGGCTGTTTGGATCTTGCCCGGGGTAGCCAAAATATTGGCGACCCTTTTGTCCACCGGCGCCTTTGCCCCCGATGAATGAGGAATGGCTCGGGTGCTCATGCATCCTCCAGCGCACACGTTGGAGACGAGCTCGCACGGGCTGTGTTTTTTTGCCCCACCACGCCGTCTGAGCCGCCCGCAGACCGACCGGCGACCCGCAAATTACGCCATCCAACCGTGGCCGCACACATTATGACAACAACTCAACCAACCGGACAAAATTCACGCAAACACGTAGACAACCTGATATTTCATATAAACAACGACGGAAATCATATAAAATACCGAATTTTCATACAAACATGACGGATTTCATTACATTCAAATGAACTACACGGTGCTAGTTCTGGACAGCACATGTATATAATACCTGGCCTAAATGGTCGCCCGCCGATCGATTTGTGTTCCTCATGTCCGGCAGCATGATCACCGGACTGCCGGGAGCCCCGGAGATATAGGCTTCAGCGCAAATGACGGATCGCTTCCCCACTTCCCAACTAATATCATTGGCTGATGCTGAAGATGATGGTGGAAGGGGGCTTCCCCACTTCCGTGGAGCCCATGCGGGGTCGACGAAGGTCCTTGCAACAAAAGGATCCGGCAAGACACCTGCTGTGTACGACGGCGTCGCCTCCGCGGTGGCCTTCATGGGACCCAAGCGACGGCGGCCTCCCGTGTTCTACTTCTCCTCGATGATGGCGGCGGACGCGGAGGCGCTGGCCACCGACTCGTCGCTCTCCGCCTACCCGGCTTCTGTCGCTGCTTGCATGGCGTGGCCGCCGGCATGGGAGTCTCGTGTCAGGACCGGATTTCGGGATATTAATTTCCCAGAAAATGGACCTTATGCTCACCAGCCTCAGGATAACTGTTAGCTGGCGGGACACAAACTTGATACAATAACTCCAAGCAAAATACATAATATGTAGTACAAGACCTTTCTGGCCTATGAGTACAACACAAGGTTTCTAGTAGTTGATGGCGGAAGCGGTTTGTGGATCATCAGCGTCTATGGGATTCCATTTCCCACAGGAACAGCTGACCAGGTTAACTCTTATCTTCGCGAGGCTGCTATCACCATTGATTGGGTTTCCGGGGCTGTCACCGCAATGCTCCTCTCCGGGCAAGAAATCTGGCCAAGACAATAGCCAGGGACAAGCCAGTGAGTACTTTGAATGTACTCACAAACATTATGAACTCAGGTATAATTATAACAAATGATAATCATGCTCTGAAATATTCTATGATCACAACGTCAGTCACAGAAATAAAATCTATGATGCACGCAAACAAGTTATTCAAATAACACATGAATAATCCAATTAGAGAGTAGCAATAGGATGCCTCAGTCGGGCGTCTGAGCGACACCATGGAAAGGGCTCATAAGTGAAATAAGTGGCAAACGTGCCGCAGTCGGGCGTCTGTGCGACACCTCATAAAGGCTTATAAAGTAAATACATAACAAGCATGCCACAGTCGGGCGTCTCAGCGACACCACATAAAGGGCTTATATGGTAAATAAATAACAAACGTGCCACAATCGGGCGTCTGTGGGACACCACATAAAGGGCTTATAAAGTAAATAAATAACAACATGCCACAGTCGGGCGTCTGTGCGACACCACATAAAGGGCTTATAACAGAATAATCACCGTGAATATCCAGGAGGTAGAACCATCCCAAGGATACTCAATAAATCAAGTAATGAAAATAGTTAGTCCACAATAATAATAATCATAATCATCATATGTCACGATCATAATCAGTGTTCTGACTTAGTTGTTTTTCATCCGAAGACCGACACTAAGACCGAAACTTGACCCAACCCAGAATGTAGTCCTTAACCATGGACACAGCTATTCGAATAGATATAATCTCTGAAGAGGGTGTACTCTTTACCCACGAGTAACGGATTCCGTTAGTCCATCCGGACTAATTCCGCCTATGGTCTTTTAATTGAAAACACACCTAACCGCACACACCAGCCTGACTTACCGGTGTCTGGAATCACCCATGACACCTGTTTAAGTAAAACTCTAAGTGGGGAGGCTACAACCTCGATTAGCATGGGATCACCAAATTTATACCGCGTGCAAACTAGGGGAGCTACCCCCTTCGGCTACAACCGGAACACCCATGCCCCCGGACCAGGTGGCATGCCTACCGGATGCAGCCGGTATCTTCCACCATGGCCTCTCTGTACGGTGTGTGCTAGAAAGGGGTTGACAAGTTACTGAACCCTACCCTACCTACGACAAGGACAAGTGGTAGCACGAAACAAGTATGGGGGTTTACTGGAACAAGACTCGATCTACGGTCGACTCAGGAGGTTTAGGTGTTACCTGCACGATTAGGATAACAAATATGTTTTCAACCAACAGACACAATCACCACTCATCATGTCTCACTATGTCGTACCGGACACAGTCGTCTTGACGACGACCGGAGACAAGCTCGTGTCTACCCAAGACAGAGGCTTTCCCGGGTTCCTTCTGGTATGCATGAAAGGCATATGAAGGTGACTACTATCCCAAGCATATCAAACTCCAACAGCATGAATCATCAATATGCACTCATGAGTTTGAACATATCATTACCAAAAAATAAAAATAAAAAAAATAACGAAGACTTCGAGACGAGAGGTGTTGTAACCGTAACAAACAACACACGACAATATTATGCCAGGGTTCAGAATGCTTGCCTTCATGTTGTGGGGAGGCAGGGTGCATTGCAAAACTTTTGAAAGTTTTCTTCTCTCTCCAAAAATCCTATTTAATTTTTTTGAATTAATACATAGTTTCAAAAACAGTACAAAAAGTTGTCTGATTTTTTTTCAAATAAATCGGAAGATAAACTAGACAAAATTTGAGAGAGGTAGGAAAAAGAATCAACTCATTTGGAGTTATATTTAAAAAGTTATAGCCAGTCAAAGTTTTGGTCAAATTCTGTTTTTAAAATAAGACAGAAAAAAAGAAAAACGTTCCGAAACTAACCACGTCGAAGGCGTATTCTGAGTTTACGTCTTCACTTACTCCAGCGTGGACTGGCGCGTGGGTCGCTTCAGTGGGTCCAGGGGGCCACTGGTCAGGTTTGACCAGTCGCCTCTCCCTCCTCTTCCTCTGTCCGAGCGGGGGCGGAACTCCGGCGATCATCACTGGTGATTGGAGGCTCCTCGCGGAGCTCCGAGGGCGGGGATGGATCCGCCAATCCAGGGCGGTCCTCCCGATGGTCGCTAGGAAGGTGGGGACAGAGGGAGTCCCCGACGGATAGCTTCGCGGCGGAGATAGCTTTGGGCCGATTTGGGGGTTCTGGCCAGGGTGGTGCTCCATCGTAGCTGGGGGTCTGGGCGGTTCCGCAAGACGAAGAGGAGTCGGGTGGTGGTGCTGGAAGGGGTGCGGGAGGCTCTGCTCGCGATGGTTGGGACCGGAGGGTGGCGGCGACCGAATTGGTCGGAGGTGAGGAAGAAGGCCTCCTGCCGTTACTTGCTGGTCGTGGGGCGCGCCAGAGGGGTGGTACGAGGCTGCCTAAGGGGGCTCGAGCGAGGCGTGGAGCTATATATAGCCGGGGAAGGTCGGTTCCAATGCTGCAGGGGATAAGATCGCCGGCCGACCACTTCTGTTGCGGCAGGGCGACGTGGCGATGGCCGGAGCAGGGTCGGTGCTAGCGGACGGGTTTGGAGATAAGGGCGGCCTGCTCACGAGGGCAGCTGGCGAGGAGTTGTGGCTCGGGCGGCGCCGTCCATGGCAGAGGCGCACTACGGACGCCGGCGTGCCGCCAAGAGGGCTCTAACGACGGCGCTGTAGGGGGCCAGGGCAGCTTGGAGCATTCTGGCGAGTGGTCGAGGGCGGGGCGTGGCTCTGCAGGCGAGCAAGGGCCAGGGCGCGGGGTAGCGAACATGGCGGCTCGGTTGTGCGCGCGCGTGCAAAACGTGCACTCTGGGCGCGCCCAGAGCATGCGCGCGACATGCTCGACACAATGCCAGGGTGGCCTACAGTGCTTGAGCGAGGCTGGCAATTAACAGTACTAGGTTAGGGTTAGCAAGAAGGTTAGAGGACATGGGGGTTAGGTCAGGGAACCAAGCTTACAATGCCAACTAAAAACCATGCCAAAACTGGCCATGCACACAAGGTGTTTGACAAAATGCTAGAGGCATCTAGGCAGTTCTTGGAGTGCCAAAATCTCCAGATCAGTGTCTCTTTAGGTGTAGGTGATGGTGGCCAGGTTAGTTTGCCAAATGTAGAAACTTGTTAGTGCAAATATTTGAGAAAATCAATTCTGGACAGAACCTAAAGGCTATCATTTCATGTACGAAAAATGTTCCAATGGGTTCATGCTCCTGGACTTAAGGGTTTTCTAGGAAGGACTACAAGTAGGAAAAAGAATCATGGGTAAAGGAGCAAGTTAAAATATGGTTGCAGTACAAATCATCAAGTTGGACCAGAATGAAAATGAGGTTGATTCACTCAAATTTTTCAGAGGACATAACTTTTTTGCATAAAGATGGATAATATACTCCTACTGACCTCTCCTAATTTTGGTGGAAGTTTCAAAGAAGTATTTAAATAGGTTGTAGTGCAAAAGTGCAACTGGACTAGATTTAAAAACTTGTGGTAAAACTCAAAATCTCCAAATGACTAAGGAATATTTTTGCATAAAAGTGATTTAGGGACATCATATGTCATCCCCAAATTTTGATGAAAATTTTAGATGCATTTATCAAATGGTTGCAGTGCAAAAGAGGTTCTGAAAATCACTTTAAATGAATAAAGCTTAGGAAAAACAATTATGCAAATAAAACCACTGATTAAGAATTGTTTTATTGAGAGAGTATACAAGTCCAATAATATTTTTGGAAAGTTTCCACTTGGGGTAAAAACTCCTCAATATTAAAGAAAAGGGGTTCTGAAATCAAAAGAAAATCTAGAAATCAAAAATTTTAAACTCCTGGCAAAATTTTAATAATTCAAAACATGGTTAAATTTTTGGGGTGTTACATCTCGGCCACAGAAACGGGAGACGCGGTACGAGGCGCCGGCATGGACGGCGGCAACGACGCTCGTGCGCCGCTCCTTGTCGAGCTGGCCTGGAGCGGCGAGTTGCTGAACCGTGCGTCGGCTTGGGGAGGCAATTAGCTCCGTCGGGCAAGGGGAGGGAGGTGGATCAGCGAGTTGCATAGCTCATATCCGGCGGGCTACCCAGCCGGCTTGGATGCGGAATAACTACTCTTCATAAGCCATTGTAAGAGTGGACAAAATGGTGAAGGAGGAGATAGGGGAGCGGCGGAGGTGTGCGATTTTTGGCCGACGTTTGGCCTCGTTTAAATAGGAGATTAAATAGACGGTGAATGGGAGGAGCTCAGCCGACGTTGCGTTTAAGGCCGACCCGGTCATGAACGGACGTGTGTCCAGACTGGGTTTCTCGGCTTCCACACGGGCGGGTTTCATGGAGGCGTTTGAATGCGGCAAGGAGGCGTGTTCAGCCGGGCGTGCAGCGAGTGGTGCCCTTGACTCTGACGTAGGACACTGCGCCATTCTTCCACTGACGCGTGGGCTCTTTGGGTACATGGCCTGCATGTTAGTGAACCAACGCAGGCAGCACACAGCAAAGGAACCTTTGGTGGTCCAGGGCGGTCAGAAGCGGGCATTTCATAAACCGATGATTGTTCATTGAGAGTGACGTCATCTTTTAATGTAGATAAGCCTACTATGTTGATAGCCCATTCGATACGTTGTGATTCATAAAGACTACTGCAAACATCAATGTTCTGCTTATCACAGATAAGATTGATTAATACCCGTAACAATCCATGTCCTTAACAAAGGGTGCATGCACGTATAGGTTGAGCGTGTGTCTTGCGTCGTGTGCTGTGTGCATGCAGGCGTGCGAGTGTTGCGTGCGTGCAAGGGTACGTTTCAGTGTTGCATGCATGGGTGTGTACGTGCGTATGTTCGTGAGTGCATGTGTACGTGTCAGTGTTGCACGCCTTCATGCGTGCGTGTGTTTGTTATTTGTACGTGTCAGTGTTGCACGCCTGCATGTGTGCATGCATGTGTACGTGCGGGGTGAGGATACACGTCAGTCGACTGACTTTTCATCTCTGGCCATTAGATTTTCCAGCCGTTGGATACGAAATCAAGGGCCTCCAGTTTATCATCAAACTCCACCCCCCCGAGCCGCCAGCCACCACCGGCCGAACCGCCGGCCCCCGCCGCCCGCGGCCGGCCTGCGTCGCCCCGCCCACGGCC
>NC_041383.1:197081319-197135748 GCF_002162155.2 Triticum dicoccoides
GAAACCACTCCCCACCGCCGGTCCACTGCCGCACCGGCCATCCCTCTAGGCCCCCCCGCGCCGAGCTTTTTCTCTGGCAATCCCCACCCCACCGCCCATTCAACGCCCCCATCGCTGGCGATTGCCAACTAGAGTTCTCATGACTTCAAATACCCACCGACCACTAATTTATTACCATTTCTGTACTTCATATATGCGGTGACAGGTGGGCCCTATGGTAATGTGCGCTGCTGAATGTGGACCGTTTGACTGGTCAATTGATCGTGTTATCAACAAATTACGGAGCTGTATGGTCAGCCAGTGACCGTATGATCACCCTAAAATGTACTCCTATTTTATTAACACAGTACAAACTCAAACTACCATTTCTTTCTTTCATATACGGGCTGACAGGTGGGCCCCATGGTTACGCTCCCCGATGGTGCAACACTAGTTGCGCCACGTGGAACGTTTGACTGGTCAATTGATTGTGTCATCAACAAAATACGGAGTTGTACGGGTGAGCCAGTGACCGTATAATCATGACATGTATTTGTTTAACACGGTATAGATGCAAGGGCTCATATATACGCGCAAGCACTCACCGCTTCAAGCGCACACACGCGGACCCTACCCCTATGAGCACCTACGAGAGAGTGGGCCAACATATGATCTTGAGATTTTATGAAGTCACCATAGGTGCCTCGTAGTCGAGTGGAACGTCTCCTCCCACTAAACGCACATCGCTGGAAAATACTGAAATTAACACAAGATAAATGCGAGCACCGGTACTTTAACCTTGGTGGGCTCGAGAAACCACTGTCCTCCTAACCATCCAACCACATGTTGGTTAGCACGACAAAATGTATGTGTTGACCGTGATGAGCTTATTCTGAAGTCCAGTGACCATATCGTGCTTTCGCTTCAAATACAATGATCATAAGTGTTGTCAACAAAATACGGAGCACGCATCAAATGCAAAGTTCGTTAGTGTCATCAACAAAATATGGAGACGTATCATGAGCTATATACCGTATGATCACCACGAGAATGTATACGGTGACCATAATGAGCATATTCTGAAGTCCAGTGACCGTATGGTGCTTTAGCTTGAAATGCATTGACCTTCATGCGTGAATGTGTCATGGGCATGCATACTTTTAGAGGGCCAAGAGATAGTTTGTGTGCGTGCGTGAAAGTGGTGTTGAAAGAGGGGGTGTCCGGTGGAGACAAGGAGAGACATGCCCTTCATTTCTCTTTCCCGTGACTAATAGTTTAGGAGAATATATAAACATTCACAATGCAGAACAAATATTTTTGGATGCACCATGCAATTAACTTTCATGTATAACATTGTACTATTGTATATGCTTATTTTCTTAGTGGCCGATTGCGTGTGTGGTGTGGTGGGCACATCATTTCTAGTTGTGGTGAGTCAACATGAAGACCCATGGGTCGGTTCCATCCTGCGCAACATATAGGTTGGACCGAGATGCGTTATACGAAGACCCATGTGGAGGACTTGGCGTACAACACGAAGCTACCAGAGTTGCGGATGACTCTATCCCCACTGGTGATAAGCCGACTATATATGATTTGTAACCCTAGGCCCCCAGTATGTTATAGAAGCTTGTGGGCTAGTTTGTCGATGTATACACACACGCACAATGCCTGGTATTCACATGTACTTTGTACACACCCCTATCACTAATATACAGTACCAGGAGTAGGCTTTTTCTTCAACTGAAAGGGTCCGAACTAGGGTAAAACTTTGCCTTGTATATCCAGCCTAACAGTCAGGGATATCCTACCGAATGATATGATGAAATCATATCTGCCAACTACTAAGAGAGAGGTGTGTCTGGGGGGGGGGAATGTGTGCGAGAGAGGCCTAAAGATAATGTGCGTGTGGGAGACACGTAGGCACATATATGTGCGTATAGAGGGCTAGTAGAGACCGTGCGTGTGTATATATGCATGTGAGAGAAATAGTGTTTTCCGACTGAGATTAGTGAAAAGAGTGGTACATAGTAGTCAGAAAGAGAGAGAGAGAGAGAGAGAGAAACAAAGAGAGCATGTGCGTGAGACATGCCGACACCCTGAGAGAGATTGTGAGCATGTGTGAAAGAGAAATGCCGATGCATATAAAGTGTGCGCACTTATGCGTTAGATAGAGAGATATATAACGCGTTTGTGAGAACGGGCCGAGGCATAGTGCATCTACGTGTAAAGGTGGTTCTACGCATTAAATTCAAATATAAATGGCATTATTATTTTTGGATGAGATCATGAATTTTGCAAATTGCGTATGGACGAAAATCATTCTATCAGACACCCATACTCTATTGAATTCTAGCATGTGCATGTGTTTATTTCATATTATCGATCCATAGAGTGAGAGAGGTTTGAAATACAAGCAATGGATGCTTTTGCAATTCATATATAAACATTAATTAGTGCACTCCATGTTGTTAGTGTGAAGCACTTTATACATTTGTCACTTGCATGGATACATTCAAAATTGCTAGCTACAAAATAGAATACATGTCGAATTCAACATAAAGGGGTTTTCAAAGATTCGAATTCATAGGAAGTGCATTCATCTATTTGATCCCGAGATAATGGCATTTGTAAATCAGATGTAAAAGGGGGCATCAATCTTTGTTGTGAGTTTGAACATGCTATATATATTCATACGCATGTCTAACATTTTTTTTGCAACCAAGGAGATTATATCTGGAACCATGCATGAACTGAGGTAGGTTGCATATTTTTTAATATATACTTGTGTACAATGTATATTCAAATGTACTCCCTCCATTCTAAAATAATCATAGCTTTAGGATTTTCAAGAGTAAAGATTTGTGAAGTTTGACAAATCCTGAAAGTTCAATTCAAGAGAACCGAAAACGTTAATGCTTTTGCTCCCAAATATTGAACAAAGCGCCAAATAGGCCTTTGGTCACCCGAAACCGCGCAAGACTAATGTTTGGTGGTAGGAAATTACTGTCCTGACTCTGGCCCGTGTAGCCTATCGGCCCGATGTCCAAAGGTCTAAACCGGGGTAGGTTTGTAACTTCACCAAGATGCCAGTCTGAACCGCCTCCGAGAAGCATTCATACGCAGTGGGCGCCTAAACACCCATGCGCTCAGCCGAAATCTATCCCGCCCACATTTGGGACACCTGAGATTACTGTCCTACCCCCAACCCGCAATATGTCCGAAATTTTAGATGGGGGCAAAGTTTGTAACTTTCCCCAAATTTCAAACAAGCGCGCCCCAAACCGAAACATTGTTCCCCCTTAGTTCCCCGCCTCCCTCTGTTTCCCCTTCCATACTGCGTGGGCGCGAAAACGCCCTCTCCACCAGCCGCAAAACCCCAGCCTCCTCCTTCCTCCACCCCATAGCGGCCAATCCACCGCCTCCCTCCATCACGTTGGAGCCGGTACCCCGACGTTGTCATCCAACGCAACCACAACCGCAACACCCTCAAGGACTTAGTAGCCGAAGACGAGGCAAAGTTGCCTCCACGACGCCGACGCCAACGTGCGCCGAACCAGAACCACTCCGACCACGCCATCCTGCGCCTCACTGCTGCCGCTCCACTGTCACGACCGTCCACCGCACCGGATCTATTCCCGCTACGCCGTGGTTCGTCGCCTCGGATCTGGTTTCCCGCCGCCGACAGACGGTCACCGCACCACACTCAACAACTTGGCCATGGGTTCTTCCGAGGCTCCACCGTCCTCCACAACTTCTCATTTCCAGCGAACCACAAGAAGATCATTGGAAAAACAGAAGGAGGACACAACACTGCCAGCAGAAAAGAGGTACTCCTCTTCCCTTATTCATGCAAATCTTACGTCTCAGCTCACACCGTATTCATCCCACGAAAGAAACTAGTTGAGCGCTTCTTACTAAATCTCTTCGTGATACTAACTGCACAAGGTTTACTCCCTTTACTATTTCACCTTTGCTAGAGGTCAGTAGCCCGCCTGGATTTCAATTCAGGGTCAGTCGAACCGCAATTAAAAGAAGCAGCACCCGCTTAGGCGTGCGGAGCACCTAGTCCGCCTGTTCGCCGGGGAAGCGGCGCATCGGTGTCTATCATAGGGGTGTGGGGTGCAAGAGCTGCTTGCGCCTGACCTGGAGGTCGGTGGGGCTTGAATGGATGGCCGGGGGGCGGTGCCAAGCACGACGGTGCGGTGAGGTCGAGGGGAGGGCGCTGGCAGGGGACTGGGCCGGTGGTCGCTGGCGTTTCGAGGAAGATCGTCAACACTGACTGGCTGGAGGTAGATGAAGGCGATCTGCCCGTTCTTTGTACATCGGATGGTGCAGAAAAAAATGGGCTGACCTATTTGTTTTTCAGTCGACTGTTATTTTCATAGAACCCTGTAGTAATTTAGTGTGCCATGCATGTTGTAGAGCTATCATATGTCTCCCGTCATTTATTTCTCACCGACCTACTATCTGCTAGCTTTACACTGTACTAATTGTGCACACACTTCACGCATACTCACACTATTGTTTTTTATGCATGGGTATTTCAGACTCTGATACAGTGTTGATGAATGCAGAAAAGAAAAGACAAAAGTCGCTCCAGTGTAATTTGAAGATAAGCACTAAGCGTTTAAGCGCTCTAAAGGGTGCAGTGTCAGCAGTTGGAGACAGTAAACGTAGCTCTGCAGTTGATGATCTCAATTGCCACACACAACCATCCTAGGTGCTTGCTTCAACTTCGCGCTGCCAAATGTGGTTGCATGTTGGCTTGTATTGCTTCCAATTTGGTTAAATTGCATCTGCTTACTTTACACATTATACCTTTGATAATGACATGCCTTCCTATTTTTGATACATACTACATATGTCTATTAACCATGTTCATACATCAAACTAATGCTCTTTTGTATCCCTCGTCAATCACTTATGATGAGGCAGTCACCCCAGTGGGTTACTATGAGATGCCCTACTCGTTTAAAGAGTGCAGTGTCATCCTCCCCACATGATTCTCAAGAAACAGCAAGGCTAAATGAAGATAGTCAATGTAGCTCTCTATTTGATGACCGCAATTCCCCCACACCACCATCGCAGGTGCTTGCTCTTACTTGGCAGTGTGATATGTGGTTGCATGTTGCATATGGTGTCTACCTTGTAATGCTTCTAATTAGAGTAAATTGCATCTGCTTAGTTAACATATTATACCTGTGAATATGACACGCCTTCCTGTTTTTGGTACATACTACGTCTTTCTATTAACCATGTTCTTACATCAAACTACTTTTCTTGTGTATCCCTCATCAATCACTTCTGACAATACACCTTCAAGTTGACAGTGTAATATTGGTTGCATCTTGCATATCATTTCAAACATGTATTGCCTCTAATTTGTTGAAGTGCCCCGTATAATGAGACACATCTAACTTGGTAGAGTGATTTTGGTTGGACCTTTCATATGGTGTCTAGACTGCATTGCTTCCAATTTGTTGAAATGCCTTCTGCTTAGCGTTTTTCATACATATTCCATCCTCCTACAATGTGGTTGCCATACATAAAATTTGTGTTCGTCAGTATCATGCATCAACGAATTTGGAAGTGCAAATTTCATTCCTTTTTCTTGTGTGTTTACTTGACAAGGCAAAATCTGAAAGGACGAAGGCACGAAATGATGGTGGTCCTCTGGAGCAACCAAAACAGATGATCTCTGCAGATTCTCCTACTACTCATACTGTAGTGCTAGTTCCAAATCTCATCTCCCCAACTCCACAACCCAAGGTGCTTGCTCTAACATGGCAGTGTGATATCTGGTTGCATGTTGCATATGGTGCATAGCTTGTATTGCTCCTAATTTGTTAAATTGCATCTCCTTAGCTTACACATTATACATGTGAATATGACACTCCTTCCTGTTTTTTGTACATACTACATCTGCCTATCACACCATGTTCTTACATCAAACTACTGTTGTTGTGTATCCTGCATCTATCGCTTATGATGAGACAGTCACGCGCGTGGGTTAATATGGGACGCGCTACTCTTATAAAGAATGCAATTTCATCCTCTCCACATGATTCTCAAGAAACAACAAGCCTAAATGAAGATATTGAACGTAGCTCTGTACTTGAAGACCGCACTTCCCCTACACCACCATCACATGTGCTTGCTCTAACTTCGCAGTGTGATATGTAGTTGCATGTTGCATACGGTGTCTAGCTTGTAATGCTTCTAACTAGGGTAAATTGCATCTGCTTAGTTTACACACTATACCTGTGAATATGACACGCCTTCCTATTTTTGGTACACACTACATCTATGTGTTAACCTTGTTCTTACATGAAACTACCTCTCTTCTGTATCCTGCATCAATCACTTACGATGAGTCACCTTTATTCATTGCATATTGCATATTATTTCTAGCCTGTTGCCATGTATTGCTTCTAATTTGGTCAAATACATTTGTTAGGGCACCCTTTTAATTTGGCAGAGTGATATTGGTTTCATGTTTCATATGGTTTCTGGCTTGCATTGATTCTAACAAGTTCAAGCACCTTGTGCTTAGTTTACACTTTATACATCATACATGTCAATATGTCACGCCGTCCTATTTTTCATACATCTTCCATCCTCCTATCATGCGGCTGCCTTACATGAAAGTAGTGTTCGTCAGTATCATGCATCAATGAGTTCTAAAGAGCAAATTTTATTCCTTTTTCTTGTGGGTTTGACTTGACAAGGCAAAATCAAGAAAGAGGAAGGAAAAGAGTAAGGAAGGCGATGATGGTGGTCCTTTGCAGCAACGTAAACAGAGCATCTGTACCGATTCTCCTTGTACTGATAGTGCATTACAAGGTCCAAGTCTCCGCTCCCCTACTCCACCATCCAAGGTGCTTGCTCTAACTTGGCAGTGTGATATTTGGTTGCATGTTGCATATGGTGTCTATCTTGTATTGCTCCTAGTGTAAACTGCATCTGCTTAGCTTACACATGATACGTGTGAATATGACATGCTTTCCTGTTTTTGGTACATACTATATCTGTCTATCACACCATGTTCTTACATGAAACTAGTCTTCTTGTGTATACTACATCAGTCACTTATGATGGGACACCTTTAAGTTGGCAGTGTGATATTTGTTTGCGTCTTGAATATGATTTCTAGCATGTTTTGTTTCTAGTTTGATGAACGCCACCTATGACGAGACAGTTTTAACTTGGCAGAGTGATATTGATTGCACCTTCCATATGGTGTCTAGTTTGCAGTGCTTCTAATTTGTTGAAGTGCCTTCTGCTTAGTTACCACATCATAGGTGTGAATATGTCAAGCCGTCCATTTTTTCGTACATATTCCATCCTCGTATCATGACTTTGCCTATCATCAAAGTAGTGTTCGTCAGTATCATGCATGAATGAGTTCTGAAGAGCGAATTATATTCCTTTTTCTTGTCGGTATGACCTCACAATGCAAAATCAATAAAGCTAAAGGAAATTGGCAAGGCATTGGATGATGGTGGTCCTTCGGAGAAACTGAAACGGAGGTTCTCTATAGATTCTACTCTGCCATCCTCCCAACAAGATTCGCAAGACAACGCAAGGCTAGACAGTCAACATAGCTGTGTAGATGATGAGCATATCTCCCCTACTCCACCATCACAGGTGCTTGCGCTAACTTGGCACTACTATATGTGGTTGCATGTTGCGTATGATGTCTAGCTTGTATTGCTTCTAACTTTGTTGAATTGCATCTGCTTACTTTACACATAATGCCTGTGAATATGACATGTATTCCTATTTCTACATCAGACTACTGTTCTTGCATATCCCGCATCAGTAACTTATGATAAGGCACCTTTAAGTCGACACTGTGATATTGGTTGTGTCTTGCATATGATTTCTAGCATGTACTGCTTCTACTTTGTTGAAATGCCATACAGTTTGAACTTGGTAGAGTGACATTGGTTGCATCTTTCATATGGTGTCTAGCTTGCAGTGCTTCTAATTTGTTGAAATGCCTTATTCTTAGTTACCACATCATAGGTGTGAATATGTCATGCCATCCTAGTTTCCATACATATTCCATCCTCGCATCATGTGTTTGCCTTTCAGCCGAGTAGTGTTCGTCAGTATCATGCATGAATGAATTCTGAAGAGCGAATTTTATTCCTTTTTCTTATCGGTTTGACTTCACAATGCAAAATCATTACAGCTGAAGGAAATTAGTCCGGCAGTGGATGATGGTGGTCCTTCGGAGCAACTCAATCAGGGGGTCTCTACAGATTCTACTCCGCCATCCTCCCAACAAGATTTGCAAGACAACACAAGGCTAGACAGTCAATGTAGCTATGTACATGATGAGCACATCTCCCCTACTCCACCACCACAGGTGCTTGCTCTAACTTGGCACTATTATATGTGGTTGCATGTTGCGTATGATGTCTAGCTTGTATTGCTTCTAACTTGAATTGCATCTACTTACTTTACACGTAATGCCTGTGAATATGACACGTGTTCCTGTTTCTAGAACATTTGTGTACATGATGAGCACATCTCCACTACTTGTCACATCCCTGGTCCTGGTATGCAGTAGGCTAGCCCTTCATGTGTGCATCATGTTTAACTTTTCAAATGAACTTGAAATGCGGACTGATCAAACCCTAACACCAGATGAAATCAAATAGGTTCAACATAAAATCATTTTCAATGAACCTGAAATGCCCTTCTAAAATGTTCATCATCTTTGCCTTGGTCTTAAACCTCTGACAAAAAATGGTGCACAATTTTCTAGGTCATCCTAAGGTCACCGAATTAAATCATAAGTATTTGAATTTGGACATTTAAATTCTATAAAATATTTTAAATGTCCAAATACTCCTAAACTGAAATGTTCCATGTTGGATATATTCTATACAGTGGGCATGTGCAGTTTAGTGATTTTTGAAAGGGTCTAGGTATTTTTATAAAAAGCCCTAAAGATTACAGAATAATAGAAAACAGAAATTAAAATAGAGAAACCAGAGAGAGAGAGAACTTACCTGGCGCTCACCTGGCAGCCCAGCTGGCCTAACACTATAGCTGAGGCCCAACCCACCAGGGCGAAGCGGTCGTCTTCAACCTCTGCCAGTAGGCAGAGGCGTGTCGATGCCAGCGCGCCCGAGGCCTCCACCTCCTCCCTCCCAGCCTGCCTGGCTCCTCCTCGATGCACCAGGCGACGCCATGCAGCCCCTGGCCCCCCTCACTCTCTCCCATGCCTCTCCCCTCCTCTGCTTTCTCTCCCTCTCGCGCCCGAGCGCAACCGCCGACGCCGCTCGCCACCACCGGAGCCACCAGCATCCCCATGCCCAGCCAGTTAGGCCACGAGCTCCGCCTTGGATCCGGGAAGCTCCACCACGACGCACGCGACGCCGGGTGCCCTGAAGCCACGCCATCACCGCCATCTTCATCGCCATGGCCGGCTATCGCCGCCGCTCGATTCGCAGCACCGAAGACACCCCAAGCTCGCTGACCACCTCATCGTTCTCCCTGTGAGCTCCTGCTGCTTCCTCTTTGCTCGCCCCCTCCATTCCCGTCCCCTAGCTCCGTCTTCCACCACGGCCGAAGCTCGCCGCCGCCGTGCCTCGTTGCCGTCATGGCCAGAGCCACTGTGGCTCGAAGACGGGGACACCACCGTGCTCCACACCTCACCAGGAGCACGTAGCACGCACCAACGCCTCCCCTAGCGCCCTGCATCGCCTAACCCGCCGTTGGCCGAACTCCGGCCGCTGCCTCCCTCGCCGCTGCCGACGCCACAGCTAACCCCAGCTCCTCTGGCTTGCTCGCACGAGCTCGAGCTCCTTGTAGAACCGCCCCGCGCGTCGAATGGGCGTCGGAGTAGCCGTCCCGGCATGCCTCTGTCGTCCATTGATGTCACCGGCGGTTATACTCCGGCGAAGCTGACGTGGCACGTCATTAGCGGCTAATAAACCCGCTAATACCGCCACTAACTAACCCCATAGCTCACTTATAGACGGGCCCCACAGCCCTTAATTAACCTAGATTAGTTTCTGACTAGGATTTGATTAACTCCAGTGGGCCCAGGCTGTCAGGTTTGACCGGCCCAGTCAGCTTTGACCTGGCCCCACTGGTCAGCCTCTGCTCCTGCCGTGTTATACTGACATGTGGGACCCACCGGCCAGGTTTGACCTGGACCGGCCTCGTTGACTGCTGACGTCATAGTGATGCAATGCTGATGCCATAAGTATTTTTTGGATTTATTTTTATACAGGAAATTCCAGGAAATACCACAAACTTCTAAAAATCATAAAAATTCAACCGTAACTCCAAATGAAATAAGTTATATATGAAAAATGATCAGAAAAATCCAATCTATCCATATGCACTGGTTTCATGCATGATAAAGCAACTTAAACCTGCTGTTTATATCGATACATGATAATGCACTATTTAAATTCATAATTTGAGTTTGGGATTGAACCTTTGGTTCAAAATGACCCAAATCCATCTGGTTGTAGTTGCACTAGGCCAACACACTCATATTGCCATGTCATGATCATGCATCATATTGTGCATTGCATTGATTGTGTTTCTTTCTTAGTTGCCGGTAATTGCCCCCTCTCGATAGATGCGTTTCGACGATGTGATCAATGACACCAATGAAGAACTATACCATCTTCAGAAGTGCCAGGCAAGCAAAAACCCCTTGTTCATTCTGATACAATCCCACTCTCCCGCTCCTGCTCTATTTTACTGCATTAGGACAACAATGTTTCAACTGTTATGTGCTGCGGTAGCTGAACCCCTTTGTCGTCTGCATGAGCTGTCATTGCCACAGTAAATAGATGAAACCCACTAGCATGAGTAGGAGTTGTTTGAGCCCTGTTGTGCCTACCCATTCATGCTTGTTTGTCATGCCTGCTACTGCTTAGATTTGAGTCAGGTCTGATTCATCTGGGATGAATCAGAGGTGTGTGAACATGTCCTACTGTGTGTGAGCTAAGTGTGTGAACACGATTTGGTAAAGGTAGCGGTGAGAGGCCATGTAGGAGTACATGGTGGGTTGTCTCATTGCAGCCATCCTCAGGAACTGAGTTTTGTGCGTTTGTGATCCATGAACAGCACTACCACACATTGGGATCCTTAATTGACTCTCTCGACTTATTAATCAACCTGATCTCTGTCCAGGAGTTGCAACTAGTTTCTGGTGTTTGTAGGTAGTGTTAGTAGTCTACCAACTGGCACCCGGTACAAGTGGGCTTGGGACAGACTAGGCACCATGGCACGGTGTACCAAGTGTAGATCCACCCATCGAGGTGGGCTTGGGAACCCTGCACACATTGTTTGGGGCCGTGAGCGACACCCCGGCCGGATCTCCTTGCGGATGGAACTTGAATAGGCGATAAACCTAGACGAGAGACTTGTGTGGTTAGTTAGGTCATGGCCGACACCCTCGCTAGGCTTCCACTTGAAGGTTGCCGAGTACATGTCACGTAAACAGCGGTAAGTGGTGAGAGCATGTGTGAAGAAGTACACCCCTGCAGGGTTAATATGATCTATTCGAATAGCCGTGTCCACAGAAAAGGACTTCTGGGTTGCCTGTACAGTTCATAGACAAGTGAAAGTGGATACTCTAAAATGCGCAAGATAAGCATGAGTGCTATGGATGGCGTTCTCGTAGGGAGACAGGAGCGGATCCATAGTGGTGTATTGATATGGTGAATATGTGGACTCGTGTGCGCCACCTCAAAAGAGTTACTTGCAGTCGTAGTTTAGGATAGCCACCGAGTCAAAGCTGGCTTGCTGCAGTTAAACCCCACCATCCCCTTTGTTGACAATGATTGATATGTAGTTAGATCTGATGTAAGTCTTGCTGGGTACATTTGTACTCATGTTTGCCTATTTTACGTTTTGCAGAGATTTCCGTCTCACTAGTAGTTCCGCGTGGACTTCGACGTTTAGCTTGTTACCTCAACTACGATCTTGTGCCCTTGGCAGGATCTGTTAGATAGTCAGGCTTCCCAGCATTTTTCATTTGTAGATGCCTGTACTCAGACATGTTAAGCTTCCGCTTGTGCTTTGACTTGTATGCTCTGAGTGTTGGGTCATGAGACCCATGTTTGTAATATCTCGCTCCTCGGAGCCTATTGAATAAAATACTTGAGTTGTAGAGTCATGTTGTGATGCCATGTTGTATTTGCACATATCGAGCATATTGTGTGTATGTTATTGAAATGCTTGGTATGTGTGGGATCTGACTATCTAGTTGTTTATCCTTAGTAGCCTCTCTTACCGGGAAATGTCTCCTAGTGCTTCCACTAAGCCATGGTAGCTTGCTACTGCTCCGGAACACTTAGGCTGGCCGACATGTGTCCTTCTTCGTTCCTGTGTCTGTCCCTTCGGGGAAATGTCACGCGATGAATACCAGAGTCCTGTTAGCCCGCTACAGCCCAGTTCCCCGGAGTCCTGTTAGCCCAGTGCTACAGCCTGGATTCACTCGCTGATGACCGACACGTTCGATGCTGGGTCATGGATGCCTGTCCCTGTAAGTTTGTGCCACTTTGGGTTTACGACTAGCCACGTCAGCTCGGGCTCCTTATCATATGGATGCTAGCGACACTATCATATACGTGTGTCAAAAGGCGCAAACGGTCCCGGGCAAAGGTAAGGCGACACCCGTGGGGATACCATGCGTGAGGCCGCAAAGTGATATGAGGTGTTACATGCTAGATCGATGTGGCATTGAGTCAGGGTCCTGACAGCTTTGGTATCAGAGCTTGACTGCCTGTAGGATTACCAAGCCAAACTGGTTGAAGTTGAGTCTAGAAATGCTTTAGTTATATGTAGGGGAATTGATTGTGGGATGGAACGTAAGGCTCTTTTTACTCCTTATATCTTATGCCCTTCTGATCCGAGTCATCCTATCTTTCCTACGGGGTTAAGGAACTAGGCTTTCTCTTCTTTCTATCAGGATGACGTGTTACTAATCCGTAGACCTATAGGATTGTTGGTTTCAAGCCTTAGTTCAGTTGCTGCTATTTCCGTGTATTCATAGCTGGCCTCAGATTCTTGATATTGTGCTTCTAAGTGGTTATGCCACCATTTTTGTAGCATGTCTCAAATCTTTTCGAGCATTTACAGCCGTTATGCTGTCCGAGTCATCCAAGGTTTCTAAACAATCTGATGCATTTGCAAATCCTCTTCCTCTGTTTTCAATGTCCTTTGTGCCAGATTAACCACACTAATCGGTGAGTTGAGGTACTCTGTTGCCTTGACGTATATGTTGGAGCTATTACTATGACCCTAGGTGTCTTAGAGGATCACCAGGTAATCCAGCCATGTTTTGTGTTCCCAGTGTGATGATTCTGGCCATCATTCTCGAAAGCATCCTGTGATGCTACCTAGTAGTAGGTATTCTACTCCTGGGTTCTTGAACCCGAGATTCACCCTACTTATCTCGTGTTGATAGTGTTTGCTAGTTCCTTTAGGATATTAGTAACCTTTGCGATAGTCCTCGAGGTCCATGGTATATCGTTCTTCCAAATACCATGAACCATTCTTGGCAGGAGTTCTTTTGAACCAAAAGATCACAACCAGAGTGCTCTTGATAAGTTCTCCATTTTATATTCTGAATCTGGCAGTTCTACCTTCTGCATGGGTTATCCAGAAGAAATGTTGAGCTTTGCTCGACATACTAATCTATGAATCCACAACTCAGAAAGATATATGTTCCTTTGAGTTGTCCCTCTTCAGTCGTATTCCGATCTTCGTCTCTCAATTGATAGTCAGGAGTAATTGTGCATTCATGTTATCGATGCTTATTATTCTTGTGGTCCGTCAAGCCATTCTATTCAGGATGACTAGGAGAAACAAACTCCAGTACCTCATCCATATGCAGTATTGGGTCAAAATAGTTGTGCTCCGCAGATCAAAATGCCAACCCAACTTTTGATTCTGTTCTACCCTGAAGTATTACCGTCTTTATGTCAGGATTTTCATGAGAATTGCACCGGCTCTTGTGAATTCTTGACGCAGTGATACTTCTCGCCATCATTACTCATTCCTCAGTTCCGTGTTGACGCAACCGGAATGCCGACAAGTGAATTGTGATGTGTGGAATCTATGCACCTAGCAACTCCGTTGCTTGGTAGTTAAATGGATGATAACCTCATTCTTAGCATGTTGATTATTAAATCATCACCATTCTAAGATTGATTGTGCTACCTAGTTCTTATTCCCGGTGCACTCCTTGATCAATGAGTTAGGATTGTGCCAATCCCTCGCTCTTGTGATCATATCTTCTTGCCCTGAAAAGCAAGATTGTTCGCGAGCCTAGTGACATATCGACGGTTCGTGATTTTCCGAATATCTTCTCGAAAGTATCACCAGGTTGTCACCTGACCGCTATGTTGAGTTTGTGATCAAGATGGTTTCTTGTAAACCACCCCTTCTCCAAGAATCTGTGTGGAATACCCCTGAGCTAGTTGGTCAAGCTAAACAACAACTTGGAGAGTTGGAAGATAAAAGCTTACCTGACTTAGTTCATTTCAAAGGGATATCCTTTGTATGTGTGTGTTGAAGAAAGTGGATATTTTCATCGACTGACCCTCGTGATCAGTTGTTGGACCTATTGTCTTACCCCATTTTTGATTCGAGTATAGGCTATCCTCAAATCAAATCAGAACCAACGATGTTCGTAATGTTGTCTTACTCGTGGTTGATCCCTCGAGCATACACCATTACATCTTTTGGTCTGACCAATGCTATCACCGTGTTCACATAATGGTGGGAGTCCAGTGATATGGAAATTCCGATGAGTTGCTGTTGAGCCCATCAGCAGCATTTTGTCTCCACCATGATTCGTGTTGAACATCCAGCTGGTTTTGGAAACTTGTTTAAGCATTTTCTTCATGCCCCGTTCATGAAGTATATGTTTGGATGAAAGAAGTGACCTCCTCTTATTCATGTGCATTTGATGCAAGTTGCCGCCATGAATTTGAGAAAGTTAGTTTTGCTTCCCCTGGAATCGTCCCAAGTCAGTCATGCATGTGCGAAGTATTATGTGGTTTGGTAGATTAATTACCTCCACTCCATGCGTAATTCCTAGCACCCCAAGCCACTAATTGATTTGTTCAAGGAAAAGAAGTCCAGCACGCGTAAAGACTTCGAAATCCCTGATGATGGTTCCCCACCAGAACTCGGTAGTGTTTCGTTGTAAGACTACCATGTGTTCATGCTTGTCTGGGACAACGTGTTCACATGTTTGTAGCAGAACCAGCTCATGTTTTGGAGCTTACTACCGCAGTTCATTCCCCGAGAATCTCGCAACATTATCTCGTCGATTTGTCTTGCAAACTTTCATATTCATTCCTAGACTCGATGAGTCTAGAATATCTTGACACCAACCAGATCTGAATCTCAGGCAGATATGATGGTTGGAACAATTCCCAAGAACTATTATATTGGTCTCTCTGTAACTGGTAACGTGGATTTCGTGGCCAACACACCTAGACGGAAGGCCTATTATTGTAGTAACTCGGTTGAAGAAGTTGGTCACCTCCCCATAAGGATTTCGTAGGAATTACTCCTTATGGATTCTTGTGCTCCCGAAGTCCGACCTTTTACTTGATGTTCTAAATACCAAACCACGAAAATGGGTTACGCTAGCACATCAAGGAGAACATTAGAAGCGGAGTGCTAAATGTCTCTCGGTCCATCATCCAGATTTTGTTTCCTTGGCCTCGCTAAGGTGAAATCTAAGAAGGTTATCATTCTATGCATCTGCATCGTCCATCGCTGTTCATCATGGTAGTACGTTGTGTTGCTAGGATCCTTGACACGGACATTGGTAAAACCTTGATGAATATGGAAATGCTCAAGTTCTTGAGAGCACGCACAAGCGCTAAGTGTTATCATCGGCACTAATTGGGATTGCTCTCAGATTCCTCGGTTATGCTATAACTTTTGAAATAGTGGACTCACTCTCTACTGTTGAGCTTCTCCCCAGTTACTAAAATCATCCCTTGTGTTGTTTTCAACAAGGTAATCCACATCATCCATTCTAGTCTGAGTATGTCATTCTACTGAACTCCTTTAAATGATCGATTGTGATTTTCCTTAAGCTGGTATAAAGAGCTCTAATGATCTCTGAATCAAAGGTAATTCTTTTTGCCACTTAAGGGATATTCCTACGAGTCACCTTCCCTAAGGTGCCCCGTTATGGTATCATGGCAACTCAACTCCTCGCTACGTTAACAACCGTTCACCACCTTCTTAAGTGTGGAATTGTTATCTACCTAGTGAATCCTCGTCATCTGTTCCACTCCATCCCTCTAGATGTGTGCTTCATGTCTCGGCTTGAGAGATGTTGTTATGTCTCAGTCCCTGAGTTGATCCTAAGTTGTTCGACCTTCAATAAGATCCATCCTTTTAGATTTTTTTCCTATCCTCTCTTTGTCATGTTGGCTGGAGTTCTCAGAGCAAGACGACGAGACAAGATGGTGATTGAATCAACGTTCATTTGAAGTGCAACCTGGGTCGTGAAGATTGCGTTAGTTGCATTTCCCCTTCATTCTACCCTATGCTTGAATCTCGGGACGAGATTCTTGTTTAGTGGGGGCGAGTTGTCACATGCCTGGTCCTGGTATGCAGTAGGCTAGCCCTTCATGTGTGCATCATGTTTAACTTTTCAAATGAACTTGAAATGGGGACTGATCAAACCCTAGCACCAGATCAAATCAAATAGGTTCAACATAAAATCATATTCAATGAACCTGAAATGCCCTTCTAAAATGTTCATCATCTTTGCCTTGGTCTTAAACCTCTGACAAAAATGGTGCACAATTTTCTAGGTCATCCTAAGGTCACTGAATTAAATCATAAGTATTTGAATTTGGACATTTAAATTCTATAAAATATTTTAAATGTCCAAATACTCCTAAACTGAAATGTTCCATGTTGGATATATTCTATACAGTGGGCATGTGCAGTTTAGTGATTTTTGAAAGGGTCTAGGTATTTTTATAAAAAGCCCTAAAGATTACAGAATAATAGAAAACAGAAATTAAAATAGAGAAACCAGAGAGAGAGAGAGAACTTACCTTGCGCTCACCTGGCAGCCCAGCTGGCCCAGCACTATAGCTGAGGCCCAGCCCACCAGGGCGAAGCGGTCGTCTTCAACCTCTGCCAGTAGGCAGAGGCATGTCGACGCCAGCGCGCCCGAGGCCTCCACCTCCTCCCTCCCAGCCTGCCTGGCTCCTCCTCGATGCACCAGGCGACGCCACGCAGCCCTTGGCCCCTCTCACTCTCTCCCGTGCCTCTCCCCTCCTCTGCTTTCTCTCCCTCTCGCGCTCGAGCGCAACCGCCGACGCTGCTCGCCACCACCGGAGCCACCAGCATCCCCACGCCCAGCCAGTTAGGCCACGAGCTCCGCCTTGGATCCGGGAAGCTCCACCACGACGCACGCGACGCCGGGTGCCCTGAAGCCACGCCATCACCGCCATCTTCATCACCATGGCCGGCGATCGCCGCTGCTCAATTCGCAGCACCGAAGACGCCCCCAAGCTCGCTGACCACCTCATCGTTCTCCCTTTGAGCTCCTGCTGCTTCCTATTTGCTCGCCCCCTCCGTTCCCGTCCCCTAGCTCCGTCTTCCACCACGGCTGAAACTCGCCGCCGCCGTGCCTCATCGCCGTCGTGGCCAGAGCCACTGTGGCTCGAAGACGGGCACACCACCGTGCTCCACACCTCACTAGGAGCACGTAGCATGCACCAACGCCTCCCCTAGCGCCCTGCATCGCCTAACCCGCCGTTGGCCGAACTCCGGCCGCCGCCTCCCTCGCTGTTGCCGACGCCACAGCTAACCCCAGCTCCTCTGGCTTGCTTCATTCGATGCGCACGAGCTCGAGCTCCCTGTAGAACCCCTCCGCGCGTCAAATGGGCGTCGGAGTAGCCGTCCCGGCGTGCCTCCGTCGTCGGTTGACGTAACCGGCGGTTATACTCCGGTGAAGCTGACGTGGCACGTCATTAGCGGCTAATCACCTACTAATACCGCCACTAACTAACCCCCTAGCTCACTTACAGACGGGCCCCACAGCCCTTAATTAACATGGATTAGTTTCTGACTAGGATTTGATTAACTCCACTGGGCCCAGGCTGTCAGGTTTGACCGGCCGAGTCAGCTTTGACCTGGCCCCACTGGTCAGCCTCTGCTCCTGCCGTGTTACACTGACATGCGGGACCCACCGGCCAGGTTTGACCTGGACCGGCCTCGTTGACTGCTGACGTCATAGTGATGCAATGCTGACGCCATAAGTATTTTCTGGATTTATTTTTATACAGGAAATTCCAGGAAATACCACAAACTTCTAAAAATCATAGAAATTCAACCGTAACTCCAAATGAAATAAGTTATATATGAAAAATGATCAGAAAAATCCAATCTATCCATCTGCACTGGTTTCATGCATGATAAAGCAACTTAAACCTGTTGTTTATATCGAAACATGATAATGCAGTATTTAAATTCATAATTTGAGTTTGGGATTGAACCTTTGGTTCAAAATGACCCAAATCCATTTGGTTGTAGTTGCACTAGGCCAACACACTCATATTGCTATGTCATGAGCATGCATCATATTGTGCATTGCATTGATTGTGTTTCTTTCTCAGTTGCCGGTAATTGCCCCCTCTCCATAGACGCGTTTCGACAATGTGATCAATGACACCAATGAAGGACTATACCATCTTCAGAAGTGCCAGGCAAGCAAAACCCCCTTGTTCATTCCGATACAATCCCACTCTCTCGCTCCTGCTCTATTTTACTGCATTAGGACAACAACGTTTCAACTGTTATGTGCTGCGGTAGCTGAACCCCTTTATCCTCTGCATGACCTGTCATTGCCACAGTAAATAGATGAAACCCACTAGCATGAGTAGGAGTTGTTTGAGCCCTGTTGTGCCTACTCATTCATGCTTGTTTGTCATGCCTGCTACTGCTTAGAGTTGAGTCAGGTCTGATTCATCTGGGATGAATCAGAGGTGTGTGAACATGTCCTACTGTGTGTGAGCTAATTGTGTGAACACGATTTGGTAAAGGTAGTGGTGAGAGGCCATGTAGGAGTACATGGTGGGTTGTCTCATTGCAGCCGTCCTCAGGAACTGAGTTCTGTGTTTGTGATCCATGAACAGCTACTACCACACATTGGGATCCTTAATTGACTCTCTCGACTTATTAATCAACCTGATCTCTGTCCAGGAGTTGCAACTAGTTTCTGGTGTTTGTAGGTAGTGTTAGTAGTCTACCAAGTGGCACCCGGTACAGGTGGGCTTGGGACAGACTAGGCACCGTGGCACGGTGTACCAAGCGTAGATCCACCTGTCGAGGTGGGCTTGGGAACCCTGCACATATTGTTTGGGGCCGTGAGCGACACCCCGGCCGGATCTCCTTGCGGATGGAACCTGAATAGGCGATAAACCTGGACGAGAGACTTGTGTGGTTAGTCAGGTCGTGGCCGACACCCTCGCTGGGCTTCCGCTTGAAGGTTGCCGAGTACATGTCGTGTAAACGGCGGTAAGTGGTGAGAGCGTGTGTGAAGAAGTACATCCCTTCTGGGTTGCCTGTATAGTTCATAGACAAGTGAAAGTGGATACTCTAAAATGCGCAAGATAAGCGTGAGTGCTATGGATGTCGTTCTCGTAGGGAGACGTGAGCGGATCCATAGTGGTGTATTGATATGGTGAATATGTGGACTCGTGTGCGCCACCTCAAAAGAGTTACTTCCAGTCGTAGTTTAGGATAGCCACCGAGTCAAAGCTGGCTTGCTTCAGTTAATCCCCGCCATCCCCTTTGTTGACAATGATGCATATGTAGTTAGATTTTATGTAAGTCTTGCTGGGTACATTTGTACTCACGTTTGCCTATTTTACGTTTTGCAGAGATTTCCGTCTCACTAGTAGTTCCGCGTGGACTTCGACGTTTAGCTTGTTACCTCAGCTACGATCTTGTGCCCTTGGCAGGATCTGGTAGATAGTCAGGCTTCTCAGCCTTTTTCATTTGTAGATGTCTGTACTCAGACATGTTAAGCTTCCGCTTGTGCTTTGACTTGTATGCTCTGAGTGTTGGGTCATGAGACCCATGTTTGTAATATCTCGCTCCTCGGAGCCTATTGAATAAAATACTTGAGTTGTAGAGTCATGTTGTGATGCCATGTTGTATTTGCACATATCGAGCATATTGTGTGTATGTTATTGAAATGCTTGGTATGTGTGGGATCTGACTATCTAGTTGTTTATCCTTAGTAGCCTCTCTTACCGGGAAATGTCTCCTAGTGCTTCCACTGAGCCATGGTAGCTTGCTACTGCTCCGGAACACTTAGGCTAGCCGGCATGTGTCCTTCTTCGTTCCTGTGTCTATCCCTTCTGGGAAATGTCACGCGATGAATACCGGAGTCCTGTTAGCCCGCTACAGCCTGGTTCACCGGAGTCCTGTTAGCCCAGTGCTACAGCCTGAATTCACTCGCTGATGACCGACACGTTCGATGCTGGGTCATGGATGCCTGTCCCTGTAAGTTTGTGCCACTTTGGGTTTACGACTAGCCACGTCAGCCCGGGCTCCTTATCATATGGATGCTAGCGACACTATCATATATGTGTGTCAAAAGGCGCAAACGGTCCCGGGCAAAGGTAAGGCGACACCTGTGGGGATACCGTGCGTGAGGCCGCAAAGTGATATGAGGTGTTACATGCTAGATCGATGTGGCATTGAGTCGGGGTCCTGACACTACTCCACCATCACAGGTGCTTGCTCTTACTTGGAACTGTTATATGTGGTTGCGTTTTCCGTATGATGTCTAGTTTGTATTGCTTCTAATTATGTTGAATTGCATCTGCGTAGCTTACCACTCATACCTGCAGTGATCACTTACCCATAAGACACATTTAACTTGGGACTGTGATGTAGGTTGCATCTTGCATTGTCTTCTAGCTTGTACTGCTTCTAATTTCTTGAAATGGCACTTACGACGAGACACTTTTTACCTGATAGAGTGATATTGGTTGCATGTTCATATGGTGCCTAGCTTTCATTTCTTCTAATTTTGTTGAAATGCCTTCCGCTTACTGTTTTTTTATACATATTCCATCCTCCTATCGTACGTGTGAATATGAAATGCTGTCTTTTTTTGTATATATTCCATCCTCCTATCCTGCGCTTGCCTTACATCAAAGTAGTGTTCGTCTGTATCATGCATCAACCAGTTATGCAGAGCTAATTTTATTCATCTTCTTGTGGTTTTGACCTCATAAGGAAATATCAGAAAATAGGAAGGAAAAGAGTAAGTTAGGGGATGTTGGTGGTCCTCCGCACCTACGCAAAGAGAGACTCTCTAGATTTGCCACTGCTACTGCTAATGAAGTTGAAGTCCCAAGTCTACATGATGAGTTCATCTCCCGTACTCCACCATCGCAGGTGCTTGATCTAAGTTGACAGTGTGATAATTGGTTTCATGTTGCATATGTTTTCTAGCCTGTATTTCTTATATTTTCATTAAATTGCACCTGCTGAGTTCATACGTTATACATGTGCATATGACATGGCTTTCTGTGTCTAGAATACACTGCATCTATCTATCATACGATGTTCTTACATCAAAGTACTGCTGTTGTGTATCCCACATCTGTCACTAATGATTGGACGCTTTTAACATGGCAGTTTGATAGTGGTTGCATCTTGCATTGATTTCTACGTTGTACTGCTTCTAATTTTTTGAATTGCCACTTATGACAAGACACTTTTAACTTGGCAGAGTAATATTGGTTGCATCTTTCATATGGTGTCTAGCTTGCATTACTTCTATTTTCTGGAAAATCCTTCTGCTTAGTTTGCACATCGTAGCTGTGAATATGTCATGATGTAATGTTTTTCTTACATATTCCATCCTCATACGATTGTCTTACATTAAAGTATTGCTTGTCTGTATCATGCATCAATGATTTCTAAAGAGCGATTTTACTTTTTTGTGTTGTGGGTACGGTTTGACATGGAAAAGTCAAAAAAGAGCAAGGAAAATAATATAGTAGGGAGTGGTGTTACTCGTCGGGTGAAACGGAAAAGGATCTGCCATCGAGATTCTGCTAGTACTTATAGTGCAGTAGAAGGTCCAAGTCCACCGGCTAAATCTACAAACACAGTAACACCTGCTACACCAGCTGCAGCATCCGCTTCAACTGTACCAGCATCTCAAAGAGTTACTCGTTCGTTTGCTCTGGAACTGGCCAGTTCCCAAGGTACCTTCACACCTAACACTACTTCTGAAGCACTGCCGACACAACAGGACTTGGCAAGATCAGATGAACCTCATGAGCATCAACACCAAGACGGTACCTCACCGAGTCTGTCAGTGTTCTGGGAATGGGGGTCCCCAGACTTGCCTGCCTGCGGCCTGTGGCGTGGCTCAAAGGAGGCCCACCACAGCCCATCTTCGTCATCGCAAGCTCAAGACCCTCGCGAGGGGCCAAGCCTCGCGGGGCGGACGGCAAGGAGCTTCCTCAGGCACGGCCTCATCAGGCTGGCTCATGAGGAGGAGGAGAGTTCAAGGCAGGGTACCTCACGAGGTGCCCATGACGCAAGCCATGACGACCGAGGGCGCCAGTCGGGTGCCAGCCCGCACAGTGTCCTCCTTTCCTCTTTGGTGCAAAGGGAGCAAGCACATGCGAGAGTATCAAACAAAGGCATCCATTTTGGTGCAACAAGACCAAGACTAGCCCAACGGCCAGAAGGAAGTCATTGTGGAGCCCAAGACGGCGTCATCACCAGAGCCTTTGACAGGCGAGGACCAACTTTAGTCAGGATAAGTGTACCCACTGTTCCCCTTCAAAATGGCCAATTGTTGGCGCCCTTCCTGCTCAATATTTGGGAAGTGGCCCAGGGCCTTTGCCTATAAATAGGACTAGCCACCCCCAGGGTAGAGGCATCTGGATCCTCATCAAGAAACCAGTAGATAGAGCGACTGAACCCCTCCTAGCAGTTCATCGCACCAGCCAAGAACAGACCCTCGCGAGGCTGTTCTGCTTTGTATTGTTCATCATCAAGCCCAAGAGGCAATCCACCACACCACACACTCGAGTAGTGTATTACACCACAATGGTGGCCTGAACTAGTATAAATCTTGTGTCTCTTGAGCTGTTCAGTTAGGTAGTTTAGATCTTTGCGAGTCGATGAAGAGCGAGCCCGTAGAGGGTTGAATCTCCGCGCGCACCCCAGTGTTCGAACCTCAAGGTTCTGCTGGAACCCGAAATCCGACATTTGGCGCGCCAGGTAGGAGTGTGCCGGGATCTGCCTGCTGCCGCCTCGTGCCCCGTCGCATGGTCATCACCATGTCTGGCGACCAGGCGGGCAACCCAGATCCTTGGGCGGCTTGGCCCGCCCGCGCAGAGCCGCTCGCCCCGGGCGACCCCGTGCCCCAGGCAGCTCGCGGTCCGCAGGGCGCTGCGGGTCGTGGGCGACGCGGACAGACCTCGATGGCCCTAACACCGCGGCAGACGTGGTCGGCGGCGAGGGCCTCGAACCACGCCGCAGCAACGACGTCGTACACCCACCGGGAGCAGGCGAACTCAAGGGCCGCGCTCACGGGGGCCCGAGAGCTGCTGCAGTGCGGACTGATGGAAGGCGGCCGTGACGTGCTGCTAGAGCGGGTGGCGGAGCTCCTGGGCTTCGCCGCCTCGGGGGCTCACCCCTTCTGCACCCCGCTCCCACCTCAGGCCCAGGGCGGCCCGTGCGGGGGCCCCACGTGCAACCGCGGGCTCCAAAGCTACTCCAACACCAGCGAAGCCATCAGCACAGGGCCGGCGGCGGCACCAGCTCCGCTCCCCGTCAATGAAGAAGGACTCGTCGCGACCGATGGCCCCCGTAGGCCGCCGCGCTACCATCATCAGGCCGGCACGTCAAGCAGAGCTGCATGGCACGTGGAGCCCTACGGCGCAGCCTTCGAGGTAACGGCCGCGGAAGAGTACGTGCCGCACATGATGGATCAAGGGCACCCGTGCGAGGGCGAACAAGGCTCGCTCCTCAGCCCAAGCTGGGGGGACGAGGCGCCAGAAGCTGAGATCTTCCAGGAACCCCGGGACGGCCCCGCCGGCCACACTGGGAGCGACGATTATCGGGTACCACTAATCCCTCAGGAGGAGGCATACACTAATCATAGGTCGCAGGAGGTGCAGGTCGCCATGACGAGCAGCTGCCCCGCTCCAGCAGCCTCTTACCCCTCGGGAGGAGGGCGTCGGGGGCTGCAGGAGAGGGGCCGAGATCCGACATCACCACCGCAGCGTTCGGAGCAAGGCGTTCCCAGGAGGTAGGCCCTCCGCTGGGGAGGTGCCTCAGGGCCTGCCCCTGGCGGAGGACCCGTGGTCGTCGGGGGAACCGCTGGCGACCGCTCTACCCCATCGGCGGCGTCCTGGTTTCCGGTCGTCGTTGATGGCATTAGAGTGTGGTGCAAGGCGGGGCCCTCGTCTGGCGATATGAAGCAAGGCCGGTACCTGTGAAGAAGGCCCAGTGCCTGTGAAGTTCGCCGCCCCGTGACACTCTCACGTAATAATGAGTGGGGCTGTACACGCCCCGGAGTCTCAGGGGTGCCGGCCTCAGGGACTGGGGCTCCCTCCCACGCCCAGTGGCAGCACTTAGCTCCGCGCTGGTGAGAAGACGCCCAAGACTAGACTAGGTGCCGAACGCGGCCTTTTGTTTGCCTTCGTTGCTTTTCTCTTGGTTGCTGCTTTCCCCCGCTGGATTTAAGTTGAACTCGAATTTGAAATTTGCGTGTGGTGGGGATGGGGTGCTTAGTCTCGTTCGAGCAATCTCTCGCGTTTCGGTTATGACCTCGCCTCAGCTGCCTCCCCTCGCGAGCCCCTCGTGAGCCGGGTCAGGCCTAGCTAGCGTGCAGCCCAGACTGCTGCTGACGTACCCTCTCAGGAGGTTTTTTCACTGTAGATCCTACGGATTCAATCAGGAGGCGTTCGAGGCACCACAGCCTCCCAAAAATTATCTCAGGACCCGCGCAGGACGAAGGTAAACTAACCAACCGGCTCGTCACCTAGCAAACCACCTGGCACGGGCCTATGAGCAACGCAGCATTGACTAGTGCGCTTAAACATTGGCTTTACATGAGGGGCACCCCCTCCCAAAATGCTCTCACAATCATCGGGACAAAAGCCTGAGTTCTATTCGTGCAGGATAAGGAAACAGGAGTGGCGCGCTATCAGTCAGATAAATCCCCCAATGCATCCTCAGGAGCGCCGCTCGAGCTGTCGCTAGCGTCGCTGGCCTCGCCATCGCCCTCCGCGTTGCCGCCAGCGACGTCAGGGCCGTTCACCATGCCGCCCTCGTCGGCGGCCAAAACCACGCCGTCGTTGTCTGAAGCGAAGGACCTGACAAGAGCGTCCACATTGTCTTCCACCCAGTACGCCAGGTCGTCTTGGACGGCCTAGGGGACTAGGGCGATGGCAGCATCGAAGTCGAAGTGATGGTCCATGTTCCGGAGATGGTTGAAGACGCGGGAGAAGGCGCGCCCGAGCAATGCTCGACTCCTCTCCTCCACCAACCTGTTGGCACGAACCGACCGTGCCTCCAGCTGCGTCACGATGTCAGTGAAGAAGTGAAGAATGCCGGCGTAGTTAATAGCACGCGGCTCGCCAACGGCCGCCTCGCAGATGATACCCAAGGCCGTGTTGGCCCTCTCTCGAAGCGTGGAGAGCATGGGGGCGTGCTCATGCTCCAAGAGCCGCCGCTGACGCATCTCATCCGTGTTTTGGCGAGCGACAGCCACGGCCTCAACCACCTGCTGGCGAAGAAGAAGCACCTCGGCATGGGAAGTAGCTGACTCCCCCTGTGCTGCCTCAAGTGCGACCTGCAAGACATCGGCCTGCTTCGTTGCTTCCTCCAGTTTGGCCCTGAGGGCATTGGTCCTACCTTCAGCCTCGACCCAGACCAACTCCAGCCTCTCCTTGAGCTCGCGCTCGAGATTCAGGCGCGCCGTCGCCACCCGATGTCCGACCTCCTCCGCGACACGGGCTTCCCGCGCAGCGACGTCGTCCTCCGCCCGTGTCACCCAGTGCTCCGTCGTCTCCAGGTGCTCGTGCTCGCACATGCGTTCGGCGGCTTCCAGCGTCAACGCCTCCTCACGCTTCTGGAGCTCCGCTGGGTCGCCGGAGGCCACCTTCATCGACGCGAGGGCCGCCTCGCGCAGCTCCACCTGCTCCTCCAGTGAGCGGCACCGGGCTAAGAGTTCCTGTGCCCGCTCCTCCGTGGCCTCTCACTGCCGGTCAGCTTCCCGGGCTTCATCGACGGCCTGGGCACGGGCCTCCCGAGAGGCCGCCAGCGATGCCTTGGCCTCCTCATCATCAAGATCGCGCCGGCGGTGCGCAAGGGCGGCAGCTGCCTCCAGCTCGCGCCTCTCCGCAACCAGCCGAAGGCCCTCGGCCTCAAGGCGCATGACCTCATCAGCAAGTTCCTAACCAAGCAGGCTCACCGCGTTAGCCGCCCTCCGGAGGAACCCTTGGCAAAGAGCGCGACGCTCCCAGGCGCGCTCGAGTACGTCCTCCACACCATCATCCGCCCCAAGCAAGCGCCTTGGGGCTTGGATCAGCCCTCCCCTCTCGGGTAGGGGGCTGGGGGCTGGCGCCCTCGAGATGACCGGGCGCGCCCTGCCGAAGGCCCGACCTAAAGCCAGCCCATCTCCAAGTGAAGAGCGCCGGGAGTACCCCAGCCAATCGCTGTCCACAGCCAGACGAGAAGCCCACGGCAGGCTGGCTATGCCACGGGAAGGCCCGCGAAGGAAGACCGCGGGGAGCGCAGGGCCATGTTGCATTTCAGGATGACTCGTCTCGCCAGCCGGCCTCACCACGATGGCCCGGCTGCTCGGGATGGTCGAAGACGACGGAAGAGGCGAAGGCGAAGGGGATGGCTCCTCATCCACCCCCGTAAGCTCAGAAGGAAGGGCCCTGCAGGGCAAGGATCAGAACAAGCAACAAAAGAGTCAGGAGCAGGAAAAGGAGAAGGCTTACTCGTCGATGGCATAGTACTTCCTACGCTTCAGCAGGCGACAAGGGTAGTCGTCGCCCATTGCCTCCCTCCTCTTCCGTAGAGCCTCAAAGTCCATGCGGAAGCGACCCAAGAGTTGAGCGCAGGGGTCCGCCTGCGACAAGGAGGAGGCATCGAGGCGACTCGCGTCGGGGGCGTCCGCCTGATGCGCGCTGATGGTCGCCTCACCAAGAAGAACGGCTGGGGCCTCGGGAGCCTCAGCCTCAGGCACTGCGAGCGGCCTTTCTCCAGCTTCAACTGCGGCAGGACGGGCCTCGAGAGCCGCTCCCTCATGAGTGCCGCCCAGTGTTGTCACCTCGGCAAGGGCGCGCTCGGCCTCCGGAGGCTCATGCCTCCCTGCACCACCACTTGAGGAAGAGTCGCCCCGGGTGGCTGCGAGGGAAACCACCACCACTGGGTTCTCGCGAGGCCCCTGGAGGCCAGCAGGGCGTGGCCCCCATTCATCGAAGACGGGCATCCGGCTCACAAAGTCACCTCTGTTCGAGCAGAGGTATAGCAAGGCCCCCCGTGACGAATGTCGCCGGGGGAAGGATCCCCAGTCAAGACCAAGAGCACCTTCCTCAGAGCTTCAGGTGTTAGGTCCCCTTCCTGGAGCCGCATACGGTCGCTGTGACCGCCGTAGGACCACATTCGATGAGAGTGGCGCTGGAGAGGGGCGACGCGGCATAGCAAGAACTCCTTCACCACCTTGGGTGCCGTCACGCCAAGCTTCCTCAGGAACTCGAAGCGGTGCCAGACGAAGGCCAGTCGAGGGCTCGCGAGCGTGACTTGGCCCCAGCCTGAGTTGGGGACAGCAGGCGAAGATGGCTCCGTCAGCAGGGGCTGGGCACCCCTATGTCCACGTACAGCCACCGCTCGCGAAACCCAGGCGCGGGCGGAGGAAGACTGAAGTCAATTCCGGAAGCCGCTGTCTCAGGCGCAGCAATGAAGCTCACCACCCCGATTATTGGGTGGGGTCAACAAGGCGCAGAGAGAAGAAGTGGCACAGTAGGGCAACCGAAGGAAGGATGCCCATCATTGCCTCGCAAATGAAGGCAAATACCGCGAGAAGGGTGATGGATTCAGGACCCAGATGCATCATATGGATCTGATAGTGGGAAAGCACGACGTTGAAGAAATTAGAGAAGGGGGGAACCAATCTCGCCCACAGGGCGTCGGCAAAATACCGGACCTCGGTGGGAATCCTGTCAACAGAGAAGCGAGACGCGGGCCAGGCCGTCGTGCTCCCGCACTCATTGAAGATGGTGGCCAGGGCCGAGCGGACCTTGCCCAGGCCTTCTTGGTTGATTATGACCGGCCAATCGACGGCGGGGGCCACCGCCGATGACGAGCGAGGCGGCGGCACAGGTGTCGGTGTCAAAACCGGCGGATCTCGGGTAGGGGGTCCCGAACTGTGCGTCTAGGCGGATGGTAACAGGAGACAAGGGACACGATGTTTTACCCAGGTTCGGGCCCTCATGATGGTGGTGAAACCCTACGTCCTGCTTGATTAATATTGATGATGTGTATTACAAGAGTGGATCTACCACGAGATCAAGGAGGCTAAACCCTAGAAGCTAGCCTATGGTATGACTGTTGTAATGGTTGTTGTGTCCTACGGACTAAAACCCTCCGGTTTATATAGACACCGGAGAGGGCTGGGGTTACACAGAGTCGGTTACAATGGTAGGAGATCTACATATCCGTATCGCCAAGCTTGCCTTCCACGCCAAGGAAAGTCCCATCCGGACACGGGACGGAGTCTTCAATCTTGTATCTTCGTAGTCTTGGAGTCCGGCGGACGATGATAGTCCGGCTGTCCGGACACCCCCTAGTCCAGGACTCCCTTAGTAGCCCCTGAACCTGGCTTCAATGACGACAAGTCCGGCGCGCATAATGTTCGGCATTGCAAGGCGGGTTCCTCCTTTGAATAATCCAGAGAAGATTGTGAACACCAGGATAGTGTCCGGCTCTGCAAAATAAATTCCACGTTCCATCGTAGAGAGAATAATATATACACAAGTTCAATCTGCTGACGTATTCTGCGGCATGACGTCACACCACTACCAAGCCTTTACTTGAATTGTTTTTTATTATACCGCCTCAGCGCGTTCAGGGAAGCGGTTTCCTTGGCACGTCTTGTCGAAGCAGAGATCATGTTCCCATTATTCCGGGATTCTCATCAATACGGACGTGGGTAACCCAACCGCGCCATTGATGGTGGCGCTTGGGAGATAAGCGAGTTTTACCAGGCCGGCGGGGACGTATAGTCTTCGTCCGCCTATATATAAGGGGATAAGGATCCGCCTTTTTTACCTACGCCTTCTTCCTCGTTTGCTTATCCATCTCCGCGCACTCGAGCTCCAGCGCCTAAGTTCGCGCATCTCATCTCAACCTTCTCCGACCATGTCCGAAGCGGGAGGTAAATGGTTGGCCTCCACCATTAAGGAGGAGCACATCGCCAAATTGTGCAGCGCCGGATACCTTTCCGGCGACATCGCGCACTGGCTGCCCGACAAGGGGCAGCTCATCCCCACCCCCAGGCCCCATGAGAGGGTCGTATTTCTCCCCCACTTCCTCCGCGGACTGGGCTTTCCTCTTCACCCCTTTGTCCAGGGGCTCATGTTCTACTATGGCCTGGATTTCCATGATCTGGCGCCGAACTTCATCCTCAACATTGCGGCCTTCATCGTCGTGTGTGAGGCCTTCCTCTGCATCCAGCCCCACTTCGGCTTGTGGCTCAAGACCTTCAACGTCAAGCCGAAGGTAGTGAAGGGCACGCAGGCAGAGTGCGGAGGCGCCATGTTGGGCAAGATGCCCAACGTCCTCTGGTTCGAAGGGGTCTTCGTGGAGTCCGTCAAGGGGTGGCAGTCGGGATGGTTCTACATCACCGAGCCGCGCGACCCTAAGTTGGCGGCGGCCCCCGAGTTCAGATCTGGTATCCCTGTGAAGCTCACCTCCTGGAAAGAGAAGGGCTTGCTATGGGGCAATTCGAAGGAGCTGACGGGACTCCAAGCCTGTATCCAGAAGCTGGTGAACAAGAAACTCAGGCTTGTTAATGTGGTCCAAGTCATGCTCGTCCGCTGGATTCTCGCATGCCAAGAACAGGCATTCAACCTGTGGGAGTTTGATCTGGCACAGCACCAGGCGTTGAGCGGGCTCTTCGACACGACGTACGAAGGCGCCTGGAGGGTGCTGTTTAAGGGCGCCGAAGCCCCCGCATCCGCGAAGGAAGATCGCGAATTTCACTCGCAGCGTCCAGTTGACAAGGTAAGTGATTCTACCCCTTTACGGGACACTTGTTGTTAATAGTTCGACCCTAAGCGGGTTTCAATCTCCCTTTTCCTTTGACAGGAATGGATGAAGAAGGCCGAGCAGCTCATTTGCCCGGCTCCCATGCCAGAAGACCCAGTGGATGCCCGTCTAGCGGGGCTGCTGGTTCCGGCACCGCACGTGGTGCCGGAGAAGAAGGCCAAGAAGGTGGCCACGGGTACTCAAAAGAGTTCCCGTTTTCAGGTGTCGGACGACTCCGAGGCGGATACCTCCCCCGAAGATGAGGAGGAGGAAGAAGACTCTCTCCCAGAGGAGGGAGAGAGAAAGAGGAAGGCCTCCCCAGCAGGGGAGGCCAAAGGGTCCAAGAGGGGAAGAATTATTCCCCCGGACAGCTCCGCCAACACCAACGTTAGCGAAGAAGAGTGGCCCTCAAGGGCCAGGCCTCCGGCGAGATCGTAAGTATCTGGATTTCTGAATGATTTATAATTTCTTTTCATGTCACATAGTGTCCTTCTAATGCCGCATACTGCCCGCAGTCTGGCCGACGATGATCTCCCTGCTTCGTCGAGCGGGTTGTTGGCTCCGTCGGATGTGGATTTCATTCTGACTGCCTCCACCCCTCGCGCCGCTGAGGCACCGAGGTGGGATCCCAGGAGAGGACCCATCAGGAGGAGGCTCCGGAGGCGCCGCAATGCAACCTCCCGGACTTTGCGCCGGACTCTACGCTGGAACCTGCAGTGGTTCCAGAGTCCGGTAGGCGGCCCCTTCACAAGAAGGGCAAGACCATGACACCGGTGGCCCCCATCCAACCGGAGGCGCCGGACAACTTGTTGGAGGCGCTCAAAGGTGCTTCCATCAAGGAAGAACACCGCACTATCATGAGTGCGGTGATTCAGAAGGTTCAGCTCGCCAAGAGCGGGCTGACCGAAGCCTGCAGCAGCCTTCTAACAGGCTTTGAGGTAAGAAGTTAAAATTATGTAATGTAATACTGCATAGACAGTAGCCCCTGATGCTCGGTTCGGTGTTCGGAAAGAAAAGCCGGACTGAGGATCTAAATAAGATGTACGCAGGGTTGCTGAAAATTATGTCAATATGGGTTTGCAGGCTGCGCTGCTGACCTCTGCCGCACTGACTGCGGAGGTCGGTGCATTGAAGCAGGATCTCGAGCGGTCCGAGCAAGAGCTCGGCCGTGCCAAGAAGCAGCTCGAGGACAAAGAAGGTGAGTAACACCACTTTGAAAATTTACCTTACAGAAAAGGATTTAGGTTGCAATAAAAATAACAAGGATAACGTGGGTACTGCAGGGGCCACTAACGAGGTGGCAACCCTGAAGGAGGTTGTGTCCGCGGCCGAACGCAATGTGGCCGCGGAACGAGCAGAGCGAGAGAAGCAGGAGGCACGGGTGGCGGAAGTGCGGCAAGAGCTCCAGGCTCTCATGGAAAAGCATGAGAGTTTGGAGCGCGACTCAAAGACTCGAGAGTCCGAGCTTGCCTTGGCTCTCGAAAGTGCCAAAGCCGCCAAGGCCGAGGCCCATAAGGCCCTTCAGGAGGTTGAGGATGTGAAGAAAATAGCGGTGGGTAAGGCATTTTTCAGGCAAAGCAAGCATGTTAATGTAAACTACCTGACACTTACCCGCATTCGGAGCTCTCCAAGGGCGTTTGCTGATCTATCTTGCAGTGTATCCGATGCTGCCGCATTCTACCGTGGCGAGGAGGGGAGCTCAATGGAGAAGGTCTTCTGGTCTCAGTACGCTGAGGCCGGCCATCCGGTGCCCCCTAGTGACCAGCTGAAGCAGCTGGTCGAGCTCCATAAGGTTGCCGAGCAGGCCATGAAGGGCTTCATAGTCCGGCTGTGTCCTGGAGAGGCCATGCCTGGGAGCTACTTCGGCCTCGTGCGGCGGCTGGTGGATGCGTGCCCCTTGTTGGAGGTCGTCAAGCGCTCCGCCTGTATTGAAGGCGCTCGTCGGGCCCTTGCCCGCGCAAAGGTGCACTGGGGCAGGCTGGATGCGGAGAAGCTTATCACTGACGCGCCGCCAGCGGGCAAGGAGTATCGTATGCCCGAGATGTACTATAAGACTGTCCTGAAGGGTGCCCGCAAGATTGCGGATGAGTGCCCCAGAGATGTAATTATTGAGTAGACTCACTATGTATTATCCTGTGCGCTGAAAACTTTGTTCATATGCGCTAAGCAACGCTTGTTTGATTTAAAATATTACCTTCTGTGCGGCCGTTTATAAAATCTGAGAGATGGCAAGTCGTCAGCTTCAGCCCCCAAGCCACGAGTGCTGGGGTGTTCGGGATAAATTTGAGCACTCTTGTTCCCATTCTTGGGTCCATCTAGGGAGGCGCTCAACACAACGAACAAGGCAACCGGACTTATAATGCTTGAACACTCTCACTTAGCCATAGAATTCTATAATTTTAAATTTTGGTGAAGCCCCTAGTATTCGGAAGACCGAGTTCGGGGCGCTATCCACGCCTTGGCCGGACATTATCCGGTTCTTCGGTTGACGCGGCATCAGTCTTTAAGGACTCGAAAAGACCTCTCAAACAGCGACCAGTCTCTCGCCTTATCATGACAGTCAGTTTTAGCTTTCTCCACTGAGGCGCTCGCCCAGCTCAACCGGGGCGCAATCGCAGTGGTTCTCCCAGTGCCACCTTAGCTGACAGAACGGAACGTAAGGTACCAAAACGTGGGAGCCGGGCAAACCCAACTATTGACCCAAGACATGATTCGGAGCCGATTCATATAATGCTATAAGTTCGGGGTGCCGCACTTGTGAAAGCGTTCGGACTTATCACACCATAATGCGGGGAACATAAGCCCCTGGTGTATCCGGCCGTACCAAAATATACGGGTGCAAGATGTCATTAGTGAACATGTATATAAAGTAATGCAATAACAGGCAAAAAGTGCTGCATTATGTATTCAAGGAATTCTACTATGAGTGCGGAATGATACAAATAGTGCGGTAAGCAAGGGATTGGACTAATTAAACATGTCCCCCTCCAGGGGTGGGCTGCGGACTGGTGTATAAAATCAAATTTAATGCTCGTAATGGAGACCACCTGAGTGTTCATCGCAGCCTTCTTTCTTCCCTGGCTGTTGCGTCGTGAGTTCGACGGGTTCACCGCCGGACAGGGCCTCTGGTGAACGGAGTCCTGTGTATACAAAGAAGGAAAATAATAATAAAAAAGAGTGACACACTTGTGAGCCCCTGGTGTGGTCGAGCCACACTCTGGGTCTGTTGTGGTCGTGCCCCTCCCCCTACGCCCATGGTATCTCCAGAGCGTAATGATGTACGCGTAGGGTTGGTCTTGCAATTATGCAAGGGCTGGGGTTGGGGCCGCATTGCTACGCGTGCTCGGATCGTGCCAGGTGGTCTTGGTTGATGTTGCTTCGGGCGCGTTTGGCCGTATCCGGCCGTTTAACGGACGGACTCGAAAATTGCCTTAAAAGGCTGCTTTGTACTTCTGCCGCGAGAGCCGCTATGTGTTCCTCCGTTCGGAGGGAGCGTTCCATATTTCCGTTGGCCGTGATGACTCCACGAGGGCCTGGCATCTTGAGCTTGAGGTATGCGTAATGCAGCACCGCGTTGAACTTTGCGAACGCGGTTCGTCCGAGCAGAGCGTGATAGCCGCTGCAGAACGGGACTATGTCGAAGATTAACTCCTCGCTGCAGAAATTATCCGGGGATCCGAAGACCACTTCCAGTGTGACTGAGCCTGTACAATTGGCCTCAACACCTGGTATGACGCCTTCGAAGGTCGTCTTTGTAGGTTTAATCCTTGAGGGGTCTATGCCCATCTTGTGCATTGTATCCTGATAAAGCAGGTTCAGGCTACTGCCACCGTCCATCAGGACTCTTGTGAGCTGAAATCCATGGACGATTGGGTCTAAAACCAATGCAGCGAATCCGCCATGGCGGATACTAGTCGGATGGTCTCTTCGATCGAAAGTGATCGGGCAAGAGGACCATGGATTGAACTTAGGGGCGACTAGCTCCATCGCATATACGTCCCTTAGTGCACGCTTCCGCTCCCTCTTGGGTATATGGGTTGTGTATATCATGTTTACCGTCCGCACTTGTGGGGGGAAACCCTTCTGTCCTCTACTGTTCGGTGGTCGGGTCTCTTCCTCGTCGTCGCTGTGCAGCCCCTTGTCATTGTTTTCGGCAATTAACTTGCCTGCCTGCTTGAATACCCAACAATCTCTGTTGGTGTGATTAGCTGGCTTTTCGGGGGTGCCATGTATCTGGCATGAGTGGTCGAGTATTTGGTCCAAATTGGACAGACCCGGAGTGGTTCTTTTGAATGGCTTCTTCCGCTGATCGGGTTTAGAGCCTCGGAATCCAGCGTTAACTGCCATATCCTCCTTGTCGTCGCCGTTAACGCGGTTATTTTTGATTCGACGCGACCTACCATTGTGGTCCTTAGTGTCCGGACTACCAGCATTTTTTCTAAGGTTATTGCTGCGAGCTAGCCAGCTATCCTCTCCCGCACAGAAGTGGGTCATTAATGATGTGAGGGCTGCCATGGATTTCGGCTTTTCCTGTCCTACGTGCCGGGCTAGCCACTCGTCGCGGATGTTATGTTTGAAGTCTGCGAGAGCCTCTGCATCCGGACAGTCGATGATTTGATTTTTCTTTGTTAAGAACCGTGTCCAGAATTGTCTGGCCGATTCGTCTGGCTGCTGGATTATGTGGCTTAGGTCATCGGCGTCTGGTGGCCGCACATATGTGCCCTGGAAGTTGTCGAGGAATGCGGCTTCCAGGTCCTCCCAACACCCAGTTGACTCTGCGGGCAGGCTGTTAAGCCAATGCTGAGCTGGTCCTTTAAGCTTGAGTGGGAGGTATTTGATGGCGTGGAGATCGTCGCCGCGGGCCATATGGATGTGAAGGAGATAATCTTCGATCCAAACCGCGGGGTCTGTCGTGCCATCGTAGGATTGAATGTTTACGGGTTTAAACCCTTCAGGGATTTGATGATCCATTACTTCGTCAGTGAAGCATAGCGGGTGTGCGGCGCCTCTGTAGTGAGCAATATCATGACGTAGCTCAAGGGAGCGTTGTCTGCTGTGTTTGGCCCGGCCGGAGTTGTTGTATCCGGCTCGACGGTATTCATCGTGGGTCGTGGGGCGCCCACGTGATCCAGAGATAGATCTGGATTGTCTTGCTTTATCCTCCAATATGTCCCGCAAGTCCGGCGCGTTCCCTCGTGGCTTCGTACTTTTTGAGCGATGCCGGGGTACGGTCTTGATGGAGGGCCTGGATGCCTCTCTGTCGCGACCACGGGGTGGTCGATCGGCCGAATTGTGCACTGGTGATGAAGGTATGTATGCTTCCTCCTCTAATTGGGGGAGCAACTTGCGTTTTGGGTAGCTTTTGGAGGGGCGTTCGAATTCATACTCTTCAGCCGCGAGGACCTCGGTCCATCTGTCGGCCAGCAGGTCTTGATCAGCTTGAAGCTGCTGCTGCTTTTTCTTTAGGCTATTTCCTGTGGCCATTAGCCTGTGTTTGAAACGCTCTTGTTTGACGGGATCCTCGGGCACGACGAATTCGTCGTCGTTGAGGCTTGCCTCGTCTTCGGAGGGAGGTATGTAATTATCATCCTCGACCTCTTCGTCTGCCGCTCTCTGGGGTGTTATTATCTCCTGTGCCGGAATCTCCATTCTTGCTGTGGCGGGATTTAGAGCGGCGCCGCTGACGTTGGTGCTTGGGCTGTTTCTTTAAGGAATCTGCCTCCGCTGCTTCTTCGCTGTCCCCATCTTTTGGGGAGTCCACCATGTATATGTCATATGACGAGGTGGTCTTCCAGTGCCCTGTAGGCGCTAGTTCTTGTTCGTCTCCAGCATCGTCGTCCATACCGTCGATGTCTTCGGAGTCATAGTCTAGCATGTCGGTTAGATCGTCGACAGTGGCTACAAAGTGGGAGGTGGGTGGGCTTTGAATATCTTCGTCGTCCGCATCCCAACCATCTTGGCCATAATCCGGCCAGGGCTCTCCGGATAGCGAGAGATGCTTTAGCGAATTTAGAATGTCGCCAAAGGGCGAGTGCTGAAAGATGTCCGCAGCGGTGAACTCCATGATCGGTGCCCAATCGGATTCGATTGGCAGGGGCGTAGGAGGTTCGGAGTCCGGCAGGGAGTCCGGCACCTCGGAGTCACGAGCTTTATAGGGGACAAGGTCAGTGTTCGGCTCCATCGCCGCGGAAGTTGCAGCCCCCAAGGCGGTGTCCAGCCACTGGTCCTCGATCTGGGTGATCGGCTCCGGACTGAGGGCCGGAGCGGATTCGTGTCCGGCCACCAAGGCACTGTCCGGCGGCAGGGCTAAATCGTGCCCATCGTGACAGTGCGGCACGCTCGGCTGTGGCTCGAGTCCGTCGAAGATCAAGTCCCCGCGGATGTCGGCCGTGAAGTTTAGGCTTCCGAACCTGACCTGACGGCCAGGGGCGTAGCTTTCGATCTGCTCCAGATGGCCAAGTGAATTAGCCCGCAGTGTGAAGCCGCCGAATACGAAGATCTGTCTGGGGAGAAAAGTCTCACCCTGGACGGCGTTGTTGTTGATTGAAGAAGCCATCGAGCCTATCAGTGACGACATAGAGGAACTCTCAATGAAAGCACCAATGTCGGTGTCAAAACCGGCGGATCTCGGGTAGGGGGTCCCGAACTGTGCGTCTAGGCGGATGGTAACAGGAGACAAGGGACACGATGTTTTACCCAGGTTTGGGCCCTCTTGATGGAGGTAAAACCCTACGTCCTGCTTGATTAATATTGATGATGTGTATTACAAGAGTGGATCTACCACGAGATCAAGGAGGCTAAACCCTAGAAGCTAGCCTATGGTATGATTGTTGTAATGGTTGTTGTGTCCTACTGACTAAAACCCTCCGGTTTATATAGACACCGGAGAGGGCTACGGTTACACAGAGTCGGTTACAATGGTAGGAGATCTACATATCCGTATCGCCAAGCTTGCCTTCCACGCCAAGGAAAGTCCCATCCGGACACGGGACGGAGTCTTCAATCTTGTATCTTCGTAGTCTTGGAGTGCGGCGGACGATGATAGTCCGGCTGTCCGGACACCCCCTAGTCCAGGACTCCCTCAACAGGCTTTTTCCCTTTTCCCTTCCTCGGCGGGGCCATGACGATAGGAAGGGGATGGGGGAAGGTTCGAGAGTGGATTGGATGCGGGAACTGGAGTTCGAGAGAAGGAAGGACAGGGAGTGCTCAAGCAGTGGAAAGGGGAACGACCGTGTGCAGCAGCGAGTCCGCCTAACAAGGCACAAAATAAGGAGGCGTGGGGGAACAGTGCGCCCACGTCCAATCAACCGCCACGCAGCGCCCAAGACCGCATGCTGTTAGGGCCCACGACGCTTCGCACTTGCCCTTTCACCTCTCTGCTCAGCCAAGTTCGGGCGCGCCGTGGGACCGGGGGCTACTGTCGGTGTTCTGGGAACGGGGGTCCCCAGACTTGCCTGCCTGCGGCCTGCGGCGTGGCTCAAAGGAGGCCCAGCACAGCCCATCTTCGTCAACGCAAGCTCAAGACCCTCGCGAGGGGCCAAGCCTCGCGGGGTGGATGACAAGGAGCTTCCTCAGGCACGGCCTCGTCAGGCTGGCTCATGAGGAGGCGGAGAGTTCAAGGCAGGGTACCTCGCGAGGTGCCCATGACGCAAGCCATGACGACCGAGGGCGCCAGTCGGGCGCCAGCCCGCGCAGTGTCCTCCTTTCCTCTTTGGTGCAAAGGGAGCAAGCGCAGGCGAGAGTATCAAGCAAAGGCATCCATTTCGGCGCAACAAGACCAAGACCAGCCCAACGGCCCTAAGGAAGTCATTGTGGAGCCCAAGCCGGCGTCATCACCAGAGCCTTTGACAGGCGAGGACCAACTTTAGTCAGGATAAGTGTACCCGCTGTTCTCCTTCAAAATGGCCAATTGTTGGCGCCCTTCCCGCTCAGTATTTGGGAAGAGGCCCAGGGCCTTTGTCTACAAATAGGACTAGCCACCCCCAGGGTAGAGGCATCTGGATCCTCATCAAGAAACCAGTAGATAGAGCGACTGAACCCCTCCTAGCAGTTCATCGCACCAGCCAAGAACAGACCCTTGCGAGGCTGTTCTGCTTTGTATTGTTCATCATCAAGCCCAAGAGGCAATCCACCACACCACACACTGGAGTAGGGTATTACACCACAATGGTTGCCTGAACCAGTATAAATCTTGTGTCTCTTGAGCTGTTCAGTTAGGTAGTTTAGATCTTAGCGAGTCGGCGAAGAGCGAGCCGGTAGAGGGTTGAATCTCTGCGCGCTCCCCAGTGTTCGAACCTCAAGGGTCTGCCGGAACCCGAAATCCGATAGAGTCAAGTTGCAGTTGCATGCTCCTTTATATGTACTTTCACAGTTCGATGTACACTAACACTTTCCATATTCGTTGTTGAACTAGCACCACGGTGCAAGCGGAAAAAAACATCAGGGATAATGCTTGACAGATAAAAATTTTTTGAAGGAGGAAGAATGGAGATCCATTTTGAGGTAGGTTTAAAATGGCCACGTGATGCTACAGAGTCAGCCAAGTTAGTATCAGAGGCAGTCATTGCCGTTAGCTTTCATGCACGTATCCTCCCAACGTGGATCCAGTACAGGAATGAGAAAGACAATACCCAATTTAACAACTTCCTTGACTATTTATCCGTAAGTAATGTTATTCATCGCAATTAGTAATATTATCTTTCTCTGTCCCATACTTCCTAGCTTCCTCCTAATAAGACTCGCATTATTTTTTCAATAGATGAGGTTCAAGTTGGATCCGAAAGATGATGCAACTAAACAAGCATGCACTCATGTTTTTCAGTCTGCTCTGCAACAGTATCGGTACCACCTTAGAAAATCACACTTTGAAGGCAAGGCTAAGAATGAAATCGCCCAAACATCTCCAGTGGAATATATTACAGATGAAGACTGGACAGCCCTCATTAAACAATGGTCTGATCCAAAGTATCAGGTAGGCTATATATATTTGATCAGACCACATATTGAACTTGTATTTATGTATGTGCCTTACAAGTGTATCTTCTTCTAGGCTAACTGTTTGAAGAACAAAACCAACCGTTCTAAAGTGAAAATACAACAGACAACAGGATCTCGTAGCTATATTGCACACTGCGAGGCTCTTGTAAATAGCTGCTACTTCCTTCTTTTTTTTGTGCCATATTATCGTATCTATATTGACTTGTTCCAAATACAGAGGAAAGCCTGTGCGGACCAAAAAGAACCTGAACCGAATGCAGTGCAAATCTTCAAGGATTGCCACACCAGCAAGATGAAGGTCATGAGCACACCAGTTCAAGCCGCTTTTGTAAGTCCTTACTCCTCCTGCCTTTGAACTGATTGGTACTGTGATGTGTTCATGTAACTACTTGGTTGCAGCTAATGTCAGTTACTCTGTTCACTTTTATACACATTTGTCTTAATGTGTCATTTCACCTTACATGGTTTAAAAGAGATGAAGGAGATATTCTTTTGGTCTTGATCTGTAATCTAGTTGTTATGTTCACGTGCGCACACAATGATAAAATAGCCTGTTTGTTTTATATTTGTTTGCCCATGATATGAATGATGTCATACTATCTTCATCCTACTTTAAACCATGTCCTTTTATCCTTAGATGTCAACGAATGTGAGGAAATAGACAATGTAGTAGGCATGCTACATGGACATATGTTTCGAAAGTGATTTTATTATGTAGTTGGCACTACAATACATGCTAATGTATTACAGTAGTTCACCAAAATAAGTTATGTATAAACATTTAACCTACTTTGTTTGTTTTTGTCTCATTAGTAACATATCTGGTACACTAATCTACAAGTTCAAACTTTGAGGAAGCTATGGAATAAATGATTGAACAGCCACAACCACCTGAAGGTGACGAGGCTACCACATGCACAATGTCACCTCTTGCTATAGTGCGTCAGTATCTCTCCACTAACAGTGCAAAAAGCACCTTCCTGCATAATCCTGGGTTGGTTGTCAAGGTAACCTCGTCCAAATCGCCTACTGAACAAAATCTTCCTGTTAGACAGAGTGATATATCTGTGCTCCAGGCACAAGTCCAATCCCTAATGGATGTCGTTTCGGAAACAAGAATAGTGGCTGACAAATGTCGTCAAGATATAAATGGTTTTGAAACCAGACTATCAGACATTCGCTTCGTTGTTCAAGAGGAATGGCGGGAAAAGGTAAGACCGTGCTGCTCCATCAGATTCTACAGCCTGAAACATTAGCACTCAGGTCAAATGATCTATGCTTCTATACATCTGATGGTGCTTTTATCTGGAAGGACTGTAAACTTTATGCCAACATGCCTTTTGTTGTATGGTTGAAATTTATTTTGTTGTGATACTGCATTTATGATGCTGCCATAAGCTGCAGTAATTATGACGCTATTTTTGTATAGTGTAGGTTTATCTTAGAATGTATTCGGCCAAAAGTTTCGTAGGAGCCCAACATGCCAACATTTGCCGGGCCCATTCCAATTGGGCTAAAAACGATTACAGGCCGAAATTGGCATGTAGCCCACTAAAAATATCTGGGCCTAAATCAGCATAAGCTTTCGTATTTTTCTGGGTGGCCTGTGCCCATAGTGGGCCTTTAACATGCCTAAACATAATTTGGGCCCTCAGTAAAAATAGGCCGTTTACAGGTGTAAATATTTCGAGCCCTTAAAAAACATGGGCCTTTAATAGACCGAAAGTGAGATTGGGCCCTGATTGTGCCAAATAACCCACTGGTCTTAGCAGGCTGAAATGGTGGCCCATTTACGATGTAGATCTTTGATAGGCCGAAATTCGGACGGGCCGTAAATGCGCCGACCTAATACATGGGCCTTTAACAGGCTGGAACTTTGGTTGGGCTAGATTATCGTCATTTTTATATGGGCCGTTAATGGGCCCGATATGACGTTGGGCCACATATGGCCCATGGTTTTCGTCCGACGTTAACATGCTGAAAACGACAACAGGCCGAAAGTGGCCCAAATCTATAGTGGGCCTCTAACAGGCCGAATGTTAGACATGGCTGAATATGACCCAAATTCTTCATGTTCGTTTATGGGCTGAAAGTTTTGATGGCCTGTAAATGGGCCCAAATAAAGTAGGACCTTTCATATGCCGGAAATACACCGGGCTGTAATTCGGCCCAAATACTTAGCGGATTGTTAACGGGCCAGAAGTGACCATGGGCCGCGATGGTGACAAGTTTAGGACATGCCGTTGATGAGCCGATTTGACACTAGCCATACGTGCCTTAACGGAGAATGTTGGGCCTTTAGCTGGGCCGACCCATTATGGTCTGCAAAATCTTGTGGGCCTTAAGCTGGGCGGGCCCATTATGGTCCGCTAGATCTTGTGGGCCTTTAGCTGAGCCAGCCCATTATGGTCTGCAAAATTTTGTGGGCCTTTAGCTGGGCCGGCCCATTATGGTCCGCTAAATCTTATGAGCCTTCAGTTGGGCCGGCCCATTTAAACTTTATGGGCCACTTTTGGGCCCGTCCATGTGTCAACATATCATAGGCCCGTCTCGACCATTGGATGAGTGACACCTGTGCCAACGCGGAGCTGACGCGTGGATCCGTCAGCCAATGAGAATTTTACATGTGGAAAATCAGCATTGGTCGTGGCTGTTAGTGGGTTATCGGATCCAAAACTGGACCCGATAGCTTAACGACGGTTAACAGCGTCCCGTTATGGTGGATGCCACATGTTGGTCACCCTTGACGAAAGCACTTCTATGACGCGTGATTTATCGTCATGGAAGTGGACACTTCCGTGATGCTAATTTTGGTAATGTCGTGGAACACTTCTACGACAGCACAAGTATGACTATATTGATTCTGTCATAAAATCGTCATGGATGTACATGCACTACTATGGAAAACCTTATACACAGCACCTTGGTAGTAGCGCTGGACAAAACATGGCGCTACTGTGTCGGTGTACTAAAGTAGGGGCGCTCCTTTGTACCCCTTATTTGTGCATGGGAAGTCGGAGCCGAAGACAGAACCAAAGCAACGCCAAGACAGAAGCATAAAGAGCAAGAAGGCGAAGTGGTTTCCCCCAGCAAGGTCCTTGCCCGGGCAGCCCCCACGGCCCCGGCAAGGCCCTTGCCGGAGCAGCATACCTGACGCCCGAAGGACGCGCCACCCTTGGGCCCCAGTTTCTCAAGCGTCACCAACCACGTTGGGACATGGGCTCGGGAGGCGCCTCCATGGTGGCATGCAGATATTTGTGAAGACAAGGACACTTCAAATCAGAAGATTAGAAGACGACGAACCTCGGGGAGATCCTTGCTTAGGAAATCCACAAGACCCTTGCCGGTGACGATCGCAACGCCGCGGCAAGACCCTTGCCGGGGACGTCCGCGAGGCCACAGCCAGGCCCGCACCCGCCAAGCTTCTGCCACGGCTCCCATGCAGCTGCCAGCTTACCATCTGGGCTGGCACCTGCGTGTCAGCACTAGGCTTCTCGGCCAACACAACGCATGCCTCCGTGGTGGCATGTAAATCTTTGTGAAAGCCCAACCACCGCGCCACCTCAGCAGCCAGCCAGCCTACATGGCACCACCGCCTCGCTGGCCCAGGCGCGTGTCGAGGCAGGGCGAAGTGGCGGTAAAGTGGAGGGGACATGTCAGGGGCACATTAAATGCACTTTGTCCCGTAATGGCAAGGGATAGGCTTAATCACACTACCCTGATGCCACCTCCCGTGTGCCACTGTGGCGATCCCCTTGCCTATAAAAGGAGGCTCGAGGCATCCAGGAGAAGGATTCGGACTTTTGGACAAGTTACGCCCATTGTAGCTAGTTCAACAACCTCAAGAACACAAATACACACATCAAAGCAGGACTAGGGTGTTACGCATCCCCGCGGCCCGAACCTGGGTAAACGACCCGCGTGCTGATACTGACTGCTGATCCTGCTCTCCTCACAACCCAGCGCCCCGCAACCGTAGTAGGGATTCTTGTGATCCCATAGGTGTGGTTCCCCACCGACATCTTTGGCGCGCCAGGTAGGGGCGCGAGGTAGTGAGCATCTGGTTTAGCAGCTAGTAGCATAGCTCTTCATCGCCAGGGCTCCCAAGAAGAAGATGACCATGGCGATCGGTTCATCCGGGACCGGACTACCTGTACCGGTGTGGACCAGTAGCGGGCCAGTCGCGGAGAGAACCTGTGGCACAGCCCGCGAACATCCACATCACCCTGGCAGTCCGGGCCTGGTGAGCGGCGTCCTTCGTGTGCCAAGCGACGATCCACATGCCGCGCAATCCAGAGACGGAGTTGGGCCCCCTCGCAGGCGGCGCGGGGCCCTCCAGGGCCGTCGTTGTGCCACCCGACGGTGGCGCGGCAACATCCAAGACGCCAACACCGGCGCCCATGGTGCGCTCTTCTCAGGTCTTGCATGATGAGAAGCGCCGCCCCAGTGGTGACCCTGGGCGCCGCCCTGGGAAGAGTCCCGTGCACCCTTCACATGACGAGGAGGGCCAACATGCACGCCGAGGTGTTGGTGGAGGTGGCGGACGGCCGTAGGGCTGTGATGGAGCTCCTTCTAATGTAGTTATAAGTCGAAGCGCATCACGGTCCATGCAGCTTTCGTCACCGCCCACACTAGCAAAAGCCCTAGCACGCGCGCAGCTGCTCCTCGATTTTCCTCCCGCCGCGGAGAAGCTCGGCCAATGGAGGGCCACCGTCCGGAGCCTCGTCGGCATCACCAACAAAGATGAGTTGCGACCGGCGGGGTCCGTAGGCCGTCACTCCATCAAGCCACCGCATGCCAGCGATGGACGGGCCGGAGGCGATGCAGCCACGGTGCACTCCCCTCCTCCACACCAGTCACCGCAGGTGTCGATCCATCGCGACGACGGTTGTGACGATATTTCCATAGCGTCGTCTGACCCGCGAACCCACCACGATCAACATCAAGTTCTTCGGGAGCTAGCTCATGAAGACGCTCCAACCACCATCAAGCGCCGATGTGATGCGCGCCACCAGTCGGACAGGCGGGCAGGTCCCACTATGGATCACCCAGCACCGGGAGGCTAGGGCGGCCTACCCTATGAGGTGGGCTGTCCGGCCTTCACCCGGGAGCTGCGGCAGTTCTAGTGGCCCTCCCACTGCACATTCAAGCCCGATGTTGGCGAGAAGTACAACAACAAGACTCACCCGTTGGAGTTCCTTAGCATCTACACCATCACGATGCAAGTTGCTCGGGCTCGTGACGATAAGGTGCTTGACAATTACTTCCCATTGGCACTCAGGCCCAATGTTATGTCATGGTTGATGCACTTGCCGGTGGAATCCATTTCTTCTTGGGCGGATCTGTGTCATGAGTTTGTTGGCGACTTTACTGGAGGCCACCAAGCTCATGGCCAGGCGAGCGACTTGCATATCATCTCCCAGAAGGAAGGAGAAAACTTGCGCAAGTACATCCAAAGGTTCAGCCGAGTGAAGTACAACATTGTAGACGTTCATCCTGCCACCGTGATCAGTGCGTTCCATCAGAATGTGCGCAACCGCGAGATGCGTGAGGAGCTGGCGATGAACAAGGTCAAGGATGTGGCTGAGATTTATGTTCTGGCCGATCAGTGCGCTCGAGCTGAAGAGGGGAGGAAGTACCCCGGCGAGGACGCCGACGCGGAAACCAACTCCACGGATGACACCGCCACCCCGGCAAAGAAGGGTCGGCCCGCAACAGGAAGCGCAAGGGCAATACGCTGCTTGTCGTCGAGGGTTTCGACGACACCGGCACTGCCAAGAAGGCCAAGGCAAGCGACCCCGGCAAGGAGGTTGCCGGGTGTGCCGCTTGCCGGGCCTCTGCGGTTGCCGACAAGCCAGGATGCTCTGACAAGCAGTATTGCAAGATCCACCGCACCAAGGGCCACGAGCTCCAGAACCGCCAGCAAGTTGAGCTGCTCACTGAGAAGCAGAAAGCCGAATATGAGCGGCGGGACAAGTAGAAGGTCCAAGAGGGTGCCGAGGGATCCGGCAAGAAACGTGGCGGCCAAGGAGGCCGCCGCGACAAAGATAATCAGCATGAGAGGCCCGCCCGGGGCCGCGACAAGAAGCAGGAAGACGATGATCATGACGAGGATGATGAGTCCGGCGACCACGAGTTCCAGAAATCTACAGAGGCCATGTGCGTTGACGGTGGCGCCTCGCTCCATATATCCCACTGCCAGCTCAAGCAGTGGGCGCGTGAGATCACAGTGGTGGAGCCGTCGCTCGACGCACGGAAGCCACTGAAGTGGTCCAGCACGCCTATCATCTTCGACACCGAGGACCACCCTGACCGCACTACCGCGGTCGAGTTCTTGCTATTGTTGGTCTCACCGGCAATCTGCAACCTCAAGGTGACGAAGATGCTAGTTGATGGCGGGGCCTGTCTGAACTTGATCTCTCCTGTTGTGATCAAGAGGTTGCAGATCCCTGATGGAGACCTCGAGGAGACGAGCACGTTCCAAGGGGTCAATTCGGGGAGAAGCTAGCCGAAGGTAAAGGTCACGCTGCCTGTAACGTTCGGAGGTGAGTTGACCTACAGGACGGAGAGGATTGTCTTTGATGTAGCCGAGATCCCCTTGCCCTACAACAGGATCCTCGGTCGCCCAGCACTAGCCAAATTCATGGCGGCTTCTCACTACGCCTACAACACGCTGAAGATGCCCGGGCCGATGAACATCATCACCGTCCCCTCGGACAAGAAAGATGCGTTGATTGGCGCCGACCAACTCTACCGGGAAGCAGTTGCAGCAGCTATCACCAAGGCAGCTGCTCCTGCCGACGGAGCCCCGGGAGGAAAGAAGACCGGCGAGACTCCTCGCACCCACTCCGGCAAGTGCACCTCCTTGGGGTGTTGCGCTCCCGTCGAGGACGTGCCAGAAAGCTCCACCGGAAAGAGCAAGAAGTCCAGAGCTGCACCACCAGAGACCAAGAAGGTGTCCGTCAAGGAGGACGGCACGGGAGGGGATTTTACCATAAGCTCCACCCTCGACGGCAAATAGGAAAGCGAGCTCGTCACTTTCCTACGGGGAATGTCGATGTGTTTGCATGGCAAGAATCCTACATCCCCAGCGTTCCCAGGGAAGTGATTGAGCTCCATCTTGCTATCTGTCCTCATGCACGGCCCGCCAAGAAGAAGGTCAGGAAGCAAGCTCTGGAGAGGCAGGAGTTCATCACGGAGGAGATCAGAAAACTAGAGGCGGCAGGTTTGGTAAGGGGGGTGCTCCATCCGACGTGGTTGGCCAACCCGGTAGTGGTGTGCAAGGGAAAAGGGAAGTGGAGACTGTGTATTGATTACACAGACATCAATAAAGCTTGTCCAAAGGATCCCTTCCTGTTACCACGCATCGGCTAGATTATTGACTCCACGGCCGGGTGTGACCTTCTATCATTCCTCGACGCCTACTTAGGGTACCATCAGATCTTCATGACAAGAGAAGATGAGGAGAAGACATCATTCATCACCCCATGTGGTACGTATTGCTTTTTACGGATGCCTTTCGGGTTGAAGAGTGCTGGCTCGACCTTTGCAAGAGCAGTCCAAATTGGTTTTGAGCCCCAGCTAATAGGAATATGGAAGCTTATATAGAAGCTTATATGGATGACATAGTGGTCAAAACCAAGGACAAAGCAACATTTGTGCAAGATCTGGAGGAAACATTTGCAAACCTGCGCAAGATCAACCTCAAGTTGAACCCTGAGAAGTGTGTCTTCGATGTCCCGTCGGGAAAGCTTCTTTGGTTCTTTGTGTGGCAGCGCAGTATTGAGGCAAACCCAGACAAGATCAAAGCCATCGAGCAAATTCCGGCACCTAAGCGGATCGAAGACGTGCATCGGCTCACTTGCTGCGTTGCCACTATGAGCAGATTCATCTCCAAGTCCGCGAAGCGTGCCCTTCCCTTTTTCAAGGTCTTGAAGAAGGCGGGCCCAATGGAGTGGGCCCCAGAGGCCGAGACAGCGCTGTAGGATCTGAAGAAGTACCTCTCCTCTACCCCAGTGCTGGTAGCACCTAAACCACAAGAACCGTTGCTGATGTACCTAGCGGCAACGAATCAGGTGGTTAGCACCACACTGGTGGCACAGAGAGAGGCCGACGAAGAGGTAGCAGCAACGGCAGAATCAACGGATGGCGAGCCAGAACCCTCCCCGGCAGGGCTCGGTCCCAGAAAGACTGAGTCCCCGGCAAAGGCTGACACCAGTGCAATAGGGCCCGCGCGACTAGGTGAAGTGGTGTAGAAGAAGAAAATGGTGCAGCACCCAGTTTACTTCATCAGCTCCCTCTTGTAGGGGGCTAGGTCGAGGTACTCAAGTGTGCAAAAATTGCTCTTCGGCCTCCTTATGTCCTTGAGGAAGCTGTGTCATTACTTCCAAGCGCACGAGATCACTGTTGTGACCCGCCTCCCGTTGCAACGGATACTGCATAACCCAGATGCAACGAGAAGGATTGTGGAATGGGCTCTGGAGCTGTCAAGTCTGGTTTAAAGTTTGAGAGCACCTCGACGATTCAGAGCAGAGTCTTGGCGCAGTTCGTTGTAGCATGGACCTTGACGCCCGACAAAGAGGTACAAGAGACCACTCTCCCCGGCAAGGGAATGAGCCGCAACTGGATCATGTACTTTCATGAGGCTTTCTCACTGCGAGGCGCCGATGCTGGCATGCTGCTTGTCGCACCCACCGGGGAGCACCTCAAGTATGTCATCCAAATGCACTTTCCCCGGGAGATGTCAACTAACAACACCGCTGAGTACGAGGGCTTGATTGCTGGTCTCAGGATCACAGCGGACCTCAGAGTCAAAAATCTAATCGTCAGGGGGGATTCACAGCTCGTCGTCAGACAAATCAACAAGGATTATCAAAGCCCACTGATGGAAGCTGACGTTGATGAAGTGAGGAAACTAGAGGAGCGCTTTTACGGGATACAGGCGGAGCATGTCCCCCGAGTGGAGAATGACGTCGCCGACTATCTGTCGAAGCATGCTGCCCTCAAGCTACCTGTGGAACCAGGTACTTTTGTGCTTCGGTTAACTCAACCATCCGTCGAACCATCGACATGGCAGAACAAGCGGAGGCAGCTAGGCCCCGACAAGTACTTCCCCATTGAGCTCCCTGGAGCCACCGGCGAAGGATTTGCCATGGACGCGGAGCCTGCCGTGGGACAACCGACTCCGGCGGGGTGCCAGGCCCTTGCCGCGGAGGCAACCGTTCCCGCGGCAGAGGAAATGCCTTTGGTCCTCGTCGTCGAGCCATAGGCTCTAGCATGGGCGCAGCACACCGTACGATTCCTACAAATAGGAGAGCTTCCTGAGGAGCAGGAAGAGGCAGCGAGAGTAGCCCGCTGGTCTGCTCTGTACCAATTCGTTGACAACGTCTTGTACAGAAAAAGACCGAATGGGGTGAAATTGAAGTTCATCTCCCGGGAGGAAGGACTGGAACTGTTGGCAGAGATACATGGAGGCATATGTGGCTCCCACATAGGGTCAAGGGCCCATGCTGGCAATGGTTTCCGGCAAGGTTTCTTCTGGCCCACTGCCCTCCAGGATGTGACAACACTAGTAACCAAGTGTGAAGCGTGCTAGTTCCATTCAAAGAAACTTCATCAGCCAGCTCAAGCCTTGCAGACAATCCCTCTCTCCTGGCCATTCTTGGTCTGGGGGCTCGACATACTGGGCCCCTTTCCCCGCACCGTCGGGGGCTTTGAGTGCTTGTACGTTGCAATCGACAAGTTCACAAAGTGGCGCGAGGTGGAAGCAGTGAGGAAGGTGACAGCGCAGACAGCCATCAAGTTCTTCAAGGGGCTAGTTTGCCGTTTTGGTGTACCCAACAGGATCATCACTGACAATGGCACACAGTCACAAGCCACACCTTCATGCAGTACATCGAGGATCTCGGCAGCAAGGTCTGTTTTGCTTCCGTGGCACACCCACGAAGCAACAGCCAAGCGGAGAGAGAAAATGCCGAAGTTCTGCGAGGCTTAAGATTGAAGACTTTTGACAGGCTGCGCAAGAGTGGAAGGCGCTTGATTGACGAGTTGCTGGTGGTTCTTTGGTCGATCAGAATGATGCCAAATCGAGCCACCGGCCAGACACCCTTTGCCCTGGTCTACGGGGCAGAAGCAGTTCTCCCCATGGAACTCATATACGGGTCACCTCGAGTGCTCACTTATGATGAGCTTGAGCAAGAGCGATTGCGGCAAGATGACGCAACGTTCCTTGAGGAAGATCGTCTCCGGGCGGCTGTGAGAGCAGCATGCTACCAGCAAGCCTTGCGTCGCTACCATTGCCGCAATGTTCATGCCCGGAGCTTCGAGGAAGACGACCTTGTTCTTCGGCACGTTTAGTCGGCCAAGAATTCCAACAAGTTGACGACAAAGTGGGAAGACCCTTATCGGGTAACACGAGTTACTAGGCCTGGCGCAGTCCACCTGGAGACCGAAGATGCCATTCCAGTGAGAAAGTCCTGGAACATCAAGCATCTTCGCAAGTTCTACCCATAAGGCGCGGCTACTGGGCACCCTGGCAAGCCACCTTTTGTACAAGCCTTGCCGGCAAGGCATGTAACCCTCTGTACAAAGCCAGGCGCAGACCCTGAGCATAAATAAACGAAGAGCTGGCGCCCTAAGTTGTAGCATGCATGCTAGATTAAGTCTCTCCCTCAAATAGGGTTGATAGTGCCTAGCAGCGACTAATCCCTAGCATAGAGGTCGAGTTTGCATCATTTTGTTCCTATCCATCCTCTTTGGTATGCAGGGTACATGAATGTTTCCGCCAAGCCAAGTGGAAGGAAGAGAACAAGCCGGCGCTCCGGACCCGGCAAGCCAAGCTTGCCGAAGGTCCACCCACGGCAAGTCAGGGTTGCCGGGGGATGTAGATTCAGATAAGTTTTCCCATCCCCTGTCATCTATTTCCGTATGAAACTTGGGACGTACGGAACCTCGTTTTGTTCCAAGGCTTCTGTGCTCCCCTCGTTCCTATCACCCAAGAGCTTCTTGGTTCGGGATATGGTTGTAGCCGCGGCGGCAAGGAAGCAAGCGTAGGGCCCACCCCCACTTCGTCCCTGCCTCCGCCAAAGGCGTGAGTATGGACGAACGGAGTGGGTGAACAGCAAGGCTTGCTGCCGGCAGCGGTGTTTATATTGAAAATAACAAGGATTTGTTCCTTGGTATGGGCTTTGCTCACACGCACACATAAGACCCGGCAAGCAACCTTTTTCCATTAATATGTTTCATATAGGTACAGTTCGTAAGGAATGTAAACATGACCAGGGAGATTACATGTTTTAGATCTAAATAAGGCCCGTGGGCTTACAAATTGAAAAAAAAGATAAGATGCCCGTAATCCCTTTCTTGTCCCTCTCCTCAGGAAATGGAACAAGAAAGCAAAAGGGTAGAAGGAGCGCCTAGGAGAGGTACGAGCAGAAGAAGGCGCCAGGAGAACATGCCGGCGGTCGCCTAGGAGAGGGTTGGCGGTGGTGGCGCTAGAGGAAGAGCTGGAAGATAAGGCAACAGTCCTTCAATACACTACGAAGGCGTCGGTGCCATCGTACTCCGACTTGAGGGCCCGCCACCCGCCTTCTTGGCCTTCTCCGGCCTCCCCACGCCAGCCGCCCAAGGAGGCGACCCCGAGAAGTTCAAGGAGTCGACGACATGGATGATGGGGTCACCGGTGTCGCCCTGGAGCGGCGCGCCCGACACTTAGTCGGACCCGTCATCCTGCCGCGTGCTACCATCGTCGTCGCTGCCGCTGTCCTCCTCGCCATTCTCACTTGACGAGGAGTCTTCGTCGTCAGAGGAGCTCTCCACATAGCACCTTACGTGAGTCCCGAAGTTCCCAAAGACCTTGACGGAGAGGAGGCCACTCTCCATTAATTTGAAATGGAGAGTGAGCCCCTCCGTCAGGCTGTGGATGCGAGCAAAGGTCTTCCACCCTCGGCGAAGATACATGATGTGAGGGGCGGGGAACTCGACGTCGGCCTATGTGCTGCTGTTCCCACAACCCCTTCGTATGCAGCCGCAGCGCCTGCGGCGGGTCCAGCTCCATCTCTCACGCAAATGGGGTCGGGAGGCGAAGATGACGGCGCGCCGGCTAGCGCAGCCTAATGAAGAACTCGTATGGGTTGTCCCCGACGTGGCCCTCCACTAGGGGTGGGGCCGCTGACGGAGGCAAGGCCGATGCGCCGCCCCGTCCTCCTCTTACCCGAGCGCCGTGACGTCCTCGACCTCGCCCTCTCCCCTACCTCTAACGGAGGGCTCCGCCACCACGAGCTCTTGGGGAGGAGCGACACGTTGTCTAGCAGAGACCCTGGCCACCACCGATGAAGCGTCACCACGCCCTCTCTCCATGGCAGAAGGGAGGAAGGAGCAGGAATGGGGAGAGGTGGATGACGAAGGATTGAGAGGCGCCGTTCCTCCCGCTCCCCTCCTTATAAAGGACGGGATCGGGGCTTGACCGCCCCTTTCAGCCAATCAGGCTCATTAAGGTGACAGCGAGGGACGCCGTCGACCGCCCTCCCTGCCCAATTAAAGGCGCGCGGGAATCGACCCACGCGCACATGACTTCCCGTATCCTGCGTGCCCGACATTCACTCTGCGTCATGCACGCGGCGTACGTGGCGCGAGAGACGGGCGTTGTGGGACGCGTGGAGCAATGGTTCCCAAGTAAGGACAGTAAATAAACAGCGGTCCTGCGGTCTCGAAGGGACACGCATGCCGCCTCTTCACGATTCACCACAAGATGACGCAAGTGTGCTAGGGTCATGCGCACACACGCAACCCCCACGTCACGCATTCAACACGGGTTGTGGGGAAGCGCAACGGACGAAAACAGACAACGGTAAAAACCGCCCCGCCTGCCCGCACACCATTCTGGGCCTGGCTCAACAACGTGTCGCGCTTATGTGTGGCCCAGGCCCGGGGGATCCTATCGGTGTACTAAAGTAGGGGCGCTCCTTTGTACCCCTTATTTGTGCACGGGCAGTCGGAGCCGCACCCACGACCACGCTTAAGTGGGGCGGAAAAACAGAACCAAAGCAATGCCAAGACATAAGCATAAAGAGCAAGAAGGCGAAGTGGTTTTCCCCGGCAAGGTCCTTGCCGGGGCATCCCCCACGGCCCCGGCAAGGCCCTTGCTGGAGCAGCCTACCTGACGCCAACAGGACGTGCCACCCTTGGGCCCTAGTTTCTCTATCGTCACCAACCACGTTGGGACATGGGCTCGGGAGGCGCCTCCATGATGACATGCAGATCTTTGTGAAGACAAGAACACTTCAAATCAGAAGAATAGAAGACGACGAACCTCTTCGAGATCCGTGCCGAGGAAATCCACAAGACCCTTGTCGGTGACGACCGCAACGCTGCGGCAAGACCCTTGCCGGGGCCCCGGCAAGGCCATTGCCGAGGACGTCCACGACGCCACAGCCAGGCCCGCACCCGCCATGCCTCTGCCACTGCTCCCATGCAGCTGCTAGCCCATCAGCTGGGCAGGCACCTGCGTGCCAGCACCAGGCTTCTCGGCCAACTCAGCGCATGCCTATGTGGTGGCATGCAAATCTTTGTGAAAGCCCTACCACCGCGCCACCTCAGCAGCCTGCCAGTCTACATGACACCACCACCTCGCTGGCCCAGGCGTGTGTCGAGGCAGGGCGAAGCGGCGGTAAAGTGGAGGCGACACGTCAGGGGCGCATTAACTGCACTTTTTCCCGTAATGGCAAGGGATAGGCTTAATCACAGTACCCCGATGCCACCTCCTGTGTACCACTGTGGCGATCCCCTTGCCTATAAAAGGAGGCCCGAGGCATCCAGGAGAAGGATTTGGACTTCTGGACAAGTTATGCCCATTGTAGCTAGTTCAAGAACCTAAAGAACACAAATACACACATCAAAGCAGGACTAGGGTGTTACGCATCCCCGCGGCCCGAACCTGGGTAAACGACCCGCATGCTCGTACTGACTGCTGATCCTGCTCACCTCACAACCCAGCGCCCCGCAACCATAGTAGGGATTCTTGTGATCCCATAGGTGTCGTTTCCCACTGACATCTTTGGCGCGCCAGGTAGGGGGCGCGAGGTAGTGAGCATCTGGTTTAGCAGCTAGTAGCACAGCTCTTCATTGCCATGGCTCCCAAGAAGAAGACAACCACAACGATCGTTTCGTCTGGGACCGGAATGCCTATACCGGTGCGGACCAGTAGCAGGCCAGTCACGGAGAGAACCCGTGGCGCATCCCGCGAACATCCACATCACCCTGGCAGTCCGAGCATGGTGAGCGGCGTCGTTCGTGCGCCAGGCGACGAGCCACACACCGCGAACTCCAGAGACGGAGTTAGGCCCCCCGCAGGCGGCGCGGGGCCCTCCAGGGGCGTCGTCGTGCCGCCAGACACCGGCGCGACGATGTAACGCCCCGGATTCGATGCGCCAGGTGTCCGCCAGTTATTCGCCGTAGTTGCCACGTCATTTGCTTGCGTGTTGCATTTTGCCATGTCATTTGCATACGCGTTCATCTCATGCATCCGAGCATTTCCCCGTTGTCCGTTTTGCGATCCGGCACTCCTATGCCATCCGACGTCCCCTTTTGCCTCTTCTCTTGTGCGGGTGTTAAACTTTCTCGGAATGGCCCGAGGGTTGCCAAGCGGCCTTGGTCTAGCACCGGAAGACCGCTTGTCAAGTTTCGTGCCATTTGGAGGTCGTTTGGTACTCCAACGATTAACCGGGTAACCGCAAAGCCTCTTTTGTTTGCTGCCAAACACCCCTTCCAAAGTGGCCCAAAACCCATCTAACTCCCCTCCATGCTCTCGGTCGTTCGATCACGATCGTGTGGCCGAAAACCGCTCCTCATTTGGACTCTCCTAGCTCCCTCTACCTATAAATATGCCTTCCCCTTCCCAATTCGCGGTCAAATCCCCCCTAACCCTAAAATTCCCCTCCGCGCCGCGCCGGACATGTCCGTCCGCGCCGGACGAAGCCCGCGCCGCCGCCTCCATCCAATCCGAGCCCGCCACCTGTCCCCGCCGGCCCTCTCTCTCTCCTCCCGCCGCCGCGGCCCACCGGGCCCGGGTCGGGCCCGCCCAGGCCCGCGCGCCTCCGCCCGAGCCTCCCC
>NC_041383.1:197136025-197143036 GCF_002162155.2 Triticum dicoccoides
TGGTCGCCGGCGTGCCCCGCCGGGCTCCGCCCCGCCCCTTGCCGGTCGCCGCCTCCTCGCCTCCGGCCACGGAGCGCCGCCGCCGCCTCCGGCAAATCCGCCGTGCCCGCCTCCGCTCGCCCCGAGCTCTGCACCCGCCACCGCCTGCCATGGCGCCGCCGCCCGCCGACCCCTCCGGCGGCCGGATCCGGTTCCCCATGGCCGGATCGGCCCGTTCCGCAGCTCGCCGGACCTGCCCCGGCCTCCTCCTGGCGCCCTGCCGACCGGCGCCGCCGTCGCTCGTCCTCGTCGGGCGGAGGACGACGTCCTCGCCTCCCGGCGCACCTGTTCGCTCGCGTGGGCCACATGGGCCCCGCAACCCGCAAGCCGCAGTCCAGCTTCCGGCCCAGCACGCCCTCCTGGCCCGATCCATCACCCCTGGGCCATGGCCCGCTAGGTGAGAAGCCCGTCTAAATCCCGTCCCGGGTACCGTTTACTTACTATGCGCTCACTCTGTTTTTTTCCTAAAAATCCACTGTCCCCGAATTCCTGACATAATCATGCCATGTTCATCGCATTGTATCTCTGCATCCGTAGCTCCGTTTTGTGCGTGTAATATGTCAAATTGTTCGTCTCAACGAGTACTTCATTTCATTCCATTGCATCATTTTCATTTGAGCTCATCTTGATGCCCGAAATGCTGTTGGAAGAGTGCATGTTTATGTTGATCTGCTGAAACTGTTATAACATGCTCATTTGTCATTTTTGCCATGATTGATGTGTGCATCCTATGAGGTTGATGTCTACATGTGTTTTGAAGTATGCCATGCCATCTTTCCAGTGGTGCCATTCTTGTATCCTTGTGAGTTGTGTGCTGAGTGCATCGAGCTTGCTAAGTAGGGCACTTGCTATTACTGTTTTGCTAGACAGATTCTATTATATTTTGTTGATATGTTAACATGCTTCTACTAGTCATTTCGTGCATTATTCTGGAGATGTTCAGTAAGGATGTTTTGTTATACATGTGTTGCTCTATCCATTCATGCCCTTGTTTGCAATTATATTCTGCTGGAACATGTTGTTATCTTGCTCCAAAGTTGCTTGATAATGTTGCTGTCAGCCTGTTAACATTAAGTTCACCAACATGCCTACTTATTGTTGTTCCTGCCATGTATGAATCTGTAATATAACTTGCCATGTTTACATGGGTGCCATCATATTTTCTATGCCTTTTTGGCTCATGGTCAGTAAGGGACTTTTGATCTATGCTCTTAGTAGATTCATGCCAGGCCTTTGTTTGTCATGATATGTTCCTGTAACATGTTGTTTCACAGCTCTAAACATTGCAACCTGATGTTATTTCTGCAAAGTCTGAAACTGTTATTATTTGCCATCTTATCATGTGTTTTGGAGCATGATCTAGTGTTTTCTGGAGATAGCTCAGTGTTCATGTTTTGTTATGCTTTACCAGTACTTCATGCCCATGGCTTTTGTTATTATGTTGGGGTGCTGTAGCATATTGTTTTGATGCTTGCAATATGCCTAGTTGCTGTTATGGTTAGATTGTTGCTATGACTTGTATAGTGTGTATGTGTTGCCCCGTTGCTCCGTTTTGAGTGTGCTCCATATGAAACTTGCTTGTTTTTGCATGTAGTTTCATATTATCATGTTGCATCCTTGTTTTGGTGTGTTTGCTTGATGTTTGCATGCATTTTGCATCAATGCCATGTTTAACTTGTTTTGCTCATATCTTCTAGACCGTAGCTCCGAATCTAATGAACTTTATATGTAACTTGACTAGAATCTCGTGTAGATCATCTTGGTGCATCTTAACTTGCTGTTTAACAACTTGAACATAAGGTTTAATCAGATCTGGACCAATTTCGAAATTTGCATATGAGGACTTACAGGAATTGTTATATGTTGTTCCCGGCCTCATTTAAACTTGCCTTGATGTGTTGTTATTGTTTGCATCATCTCTTGCCATGAGTAGCTTCATGTAGCCTTGTCATGCATCATGCTTGTTGTGCATCATGTCTTGCCTATGTGTGGTGTGTTTACCATGTTGTGTGCTTCTTCTCGATAGTTCCCGTTTCGTTGCGATCGTGAGGATGCGTTCGTCTACGTGTGGTTCGTCTTCGTGGCTTCATCTTCTTCATGGACTCGTTCTTCTTCCTAGTGGGATTTCAGGCAAGATGACCGCTACCCTGGATCTCACTACTATCATTGCTATGCTAGTTGCTTCGTTCTATCGATATGCTGCGTTACCTATCATTTGCTCTTCAAGCCTCCCAAATTGCCATGAACCTCTAACCTTTGACACCATTCCTAGCAAACCATTGTTTGGCTATGTTACCGCTTTGCTCAGCCCTCTTATAGCATTGCTAGTTGCAGGTGAAGTTGAAGATTGCTCCATGGTGGACAGGATTTTGGTTGGGATATCACAATATCTCTTATATTATTAATGCATCTATATATTTGGTAAAGGGTGGAAGGCTCGGCCTTATGCCTGGTGTTTTGTTCCACTCTTGCCGCCCTAGTTTCCGTCATACCGGTGTTATGTTCCCGGATTTTGCGTTCCTTATGCGGTCGGGTGATTTATGGGACCCCCCTGACAGTTCGCTTTGAATAAAACTTGTCCAGCAAGGCCCAACCTTGGTTTTACCATTTGCCTCACCACCACCTATACCTTTCCCTTGGGTCAGCCAACCCGAGGGTCATATTTATTCTAGCACCCCCGGGCCGATGCTTCTCTAAGTGTTGGTCCAAACCGAGCGATGTCCGGCGCCCCCTAGGCAACCAGGGTCTATGCCAACCCGTCGTCTTTCTCTTCCGGTGTGCCCTGAGAACGAGATATGTGCAGCTCCTATCGGGATTGTCGGCGCATCGGGCGGCTTTGCTGGTCTTGTTTTACCATTGTCGAAATGTCTTGTAAACCGGGATTCCGAGACTGATCGGGTCTTCCTGGGAGAAGGTCTATTCCTTCGTTGATCGCGAGAGCTTGTCACGGGCTAAGTTGGGACACCCCTGCAGGGTATAAACTTTCGAGAGCCGTGCCCGCGGTTATGTGGCAGATGGGAATTTGTTAATGTCCGGTTGTAGATAACTTGACACTTGATCCGAATTAAAATGCATCAACCGCGTGTGTAGCCGTGATGGTCTCTTCTCGGCGGAGTCCGGGAAGTGAACACGGTTTCTGAGTTATGTTTGACGTAAGTAGGAGTTCAGGATCACTTCTTGATCATTGCTAGCTTCACGACCGTTCCTTTGCTTCTCTTCTCGCTCTTATTTGCGTATGTTAGCCACCATACTTGCTTAGCCGCTGCTGCAACCTCACCATTTTTACCCCTTCCTTCCCATTAAGCTTTGCTAGTCTTGATACCCATGGTAATGGGATTGCTGAGTCCTCGTGGCTCACAGATTACTACAACAACAGTTGCAGGTATAGGTTATGCGATGATCATGACACGAGAGCGATGTTTGCTTGCTTTGAGTTCTTCTTCTGCTTCTTCGATCAGGGGATAGGTTCCAGGTCGGCAGCCTGGGCTAGCAGGGTGGATGTCGTTTGAGCTTCTGTTTGTGTTTCATCCATAGTCGGATGATGCTCTCTTGTATGATGTTGTTGTATTCGTGTGGCCTTGTATGCCTCTTGTATGTATCCCCATCTATTATGTAATGTTGATGTAATGATATCCACCTTGCAAAAGCGTTTGAATATGCGGGTCTATCCTTGGTGGGACCTTCGAGTTCCTTTTGGATAGGGTCGCGTATTGGGCGTGACAAGTTGGTATCAGAGCCTCGACCGACACTAGGAGCCCCCCTTGTTTGATCGTGTAGTTTGGCCGTTGTTGAGTCTAGAAGAAAACTGTTTTCGGAGTCTAGTTATATCGGAGAGTAGGAATTCTTTTTACTCCTCAGCCCCTTCACCGCTCTAGTGAGGAATCTTGACGTGGGTGTTTTGAAATACTCCTCTTCCCGTTCAAATTTTTCTTTAGGATCACGTGGTTAGTTTCGTGAGTTGTCCATCCTATTTTATCCGGTGCATTTCTCGTCAAGGTGATTCAACCCTCTCCGTTTTTGCAAGTTCAATCCCCAGTTGTTTTCTTTTCCCACCCGCCTCCCTTTTTTTTCTCCTCGGAACCGGAGTCCGTAATCGAGTACCCATCCTACTCGTGCGAAGTCTTTGCTTTCTCTCCTCAATGATTTCAACCGGTGTTTTCTCTTCTAGATATTCGTCGGTTTCCCCTTCCAAGTTGCATTTGTTTTCCCGCCCTCCCACCCCTTTTTCTTCCCGGAGCCTGAGTCTCTATTCGAGCATCAATTTCATTCGTGTGGAGCCTCTTCAGTCTTTTGTCAAGTATTTCAACCAGTGGATTCTCGTCTCGTTCATCATTCTTCATCCCTTTCTTTTCCGGTGCACTCAATTCAAGTTTTTCGGGTTGATCACATTCTTTTCCTTTTGTAAAGTGTTCTCCTTACTCGTTTGCCTCTCGTCATTCAATCATTTTGGAGTTCGGAAGACATCTCAGGAGATTCGCCTGTGTTCGAATTAATTCGAGGTTGTCACCTCATTCAAATATTTGAATTGTTCCGGTGCAGCACCTATCTTTTCAACATCCCTTTCTAATGGTGTTTTTCTCTTTAGTGGGCCCTAACCCACAGGTCTTTTTCCAGGATCTTACCTGACTCTTCTAATTACCCCAGAGTTTTCTCAATTCTTTTCAAAGTGTGACGTAAGAATGGATTCCATCAGTCACATGGCTTCTCCAAGATCTCGTTCAAATTCTTTTCATTGTTGGCTCAACCTCCTCGTTTTTTTCATTCCCCCGGAGTATCTCAGTAATTTTGGTGGTGTTTCTCATCATCATTTGAAGATAGAAGAAGATTTCTCTTAAATCTTGTCCGTTCTCCCGAAGATTCGCGGTGCTAGCTCGATGTTATCCTATCAAATTGTTTCAAGTCATGCAAATTCTTTTCATCCATCCGGAGCATTTCAGGAGTTGCTTTCTCTCTCGATTATCCGGAGGCCATCTTTTCGGAAGATTTCTTCGTTCTAAGTTTTCAGCTTCGGTCGTCTCTATATTCTTCCGGTGCTTCGTTCAAGTGTTCTTTAATCAGATCATGATCTCTTTGTTATTTTGCATCTAAATCCCCTCAAGCTTATTTGGTTTTCTAATTCTTCCCGGTGATTCATTCTCTTTCATCAGTCATTTTGTATTCTTATGGTGGTTCGTTCAAGATTTCACTTCCTTTGTTATCATATCAATTCATTCGTTCTTTTCAATCCTACCGGTGATTCATGAAGACCTTCTCAAGTTTGCGATATGCCACTTCTCAATCCTTTTCAAGAAGAATAAGTAGTATGCAAAAATCCATTGCTGGTCACCAATTTAAGTTGATGAAGGATAAGCATACAATAAATCTTATTCTTATCTCATCCAAGTGGTTAATCCTTTTCTTCGGAGTTTGTTCTTGATGAATAAATTCTAGTTTCAAGTGTTTTCATCTTTTCTTTCCCAGAGTTCAAAGCTTCCTCGGCTATTTCGTCGGAACCTCCATCTAAATCATCGCAAGGCTCATCTTATTCTTTCTTCCTTCATTCTATCTCATCATCCTCTTGTCATTGGAGTTCTTCAAGAGTTCTTCATGGTGGTTCTTCATGATTTAATTCATTCTTTCAAGTATTCATCAAGATTTTTGTTGGAGGAGCTCAAGTATCTTTGTTCTTGCATATCAAAGTGCAATTAATTCTCCGTATTCTTTTCAAGTGGAGTTTTGCATTTCTTCGTTCTTCTCAGCTATTTAATCTTTTCCACTCGTGGTTGGTTATCACCTCATAAGTTTGAGATGTTTTCCATAAGTCCACAACAAGCATATTCTTTTCATTGTTGATTTTCTCAACAACTCCGTTCAAACTTCTTTCTAAAGATGCTTTCAATTCCATTTGTGGCACAAGTGTCATTTTCTTCTCCGTTCTTTTCATTCAACTTTTTCAATTCTTTCCGGAGCTTTTGTGTCATGTCTTCATCAAGTACAATTCCATCCTCTTAAGCTCGTGTTCTATTCCCCCATGTTTCAGCCGAAGTGTTGCCTAAATACTTTCAGTCTTATCCGTTTATTTTCTCATTCTAACCACTTCGGTTAGAACGAGTGATTTCAGTCTATCTGATTTCGTGAGTTTTCTATTCTCGTCATCCTCGTGATTCCTCTCTTCTTCTCGAATGCTCTCGATTCTTCGCTTCTTCTCTTGAGTTTTTGTTTCACCTCACCCCTTTTCCCTTCCGTCTCGGTCCTAAGATCTCGGGACGAGATCTCTTGTTAGTGGAGGAGTGTTGTAACGCCCCGAATTTGATGCGCCAGGTGTCCGCCAGTTATTCGCCGTAGTTGCCATGTCATTTGCTTGTGTGTTGCATTTTGCCATGTCATCATGTGCATCTCCTTTTGCATACGCGTTCATCTCATGCACCCGAGCATTTTCCCCGTTGTCCGTTTTGCGATCCGGCACTCCTATGTCATCCGGCGTCCCCTTTTGCCTCTTCTCTTGTGTGGGTGTTAAACTTTCTCGGAATGGCCCGAGGGTTGCCAAGCGGCCTTGGTATAGCACCGGAAGACCGCCTGTCAAGTTTCGTGCCATTTGGAGGTCGTTTGGTACTCCAACGGTTAACCGGGTAACCGCAAAGCCTCTTTTGTTTGCAGCCCAACACCCCTTCCAAAGTGGCCCAAAACCCATCTAACTCCCCTCCATGCTCTCGGTTGTTCGATCACGATCGCGTGGCCGAAAACCGCTCCTCATTTGGACTCTCCTAGCTCCCTCTACCTATAAATATGCCTTCCCCTTCCCAATTCGCGGTCAAATCCCCCCTAACCCTAAAATTCCCCTGCGCGCCGCGCCGGACGAAGCCCACACCGCCGCCTCCAGCCAATCCGAGCCCGCCACCTGTCCCCGCCGGCCCTCTCTCTCCTCCCGCCGCCGTGGCCCACCGGGCCTGGGTCGGGCCCGCCCAGGCCCGCGCGCCTCCGCCCGAGCCTCCC
>NC_041383.1:197143226-197147521 GCF_002162155.2 Triticum dicoccoides
CCGGCGGCCGGATCTGGTTCCCCATGGCCGGATCGGCCCGTTCCGCAGCTCGCCGGACCTGCCCCGGCCTCCTCCTGGCGCCCTGCCGACCGGCGCCGCCGTCACTCGTCCTCGTCGGGCGGAGGACGACGTCCTCGCCTCCCGGCGCGCCTGCTCGCCCGCGTGGGCCACGTGGGCCCCGCAACCCACAAGCCGCAGTCTAGCTTCCGGCCCAGCACGCCCTCCTGGCCCGATCCATCACCCCTGGGCCTTGGCCCGCTAGGTGAGCAGCCCGTCTAAATCCCGCCCCGGGTACCGTTTACTTACTATGCGCTCACTCTGTTTTTTTCCTAAAAATCCACTAAGTCCCCGAATCCCTGACATAATCATGCCATGTTCATCCCACTGTATCTCTGCATCCGTAGCTCCGTTTTGCGCGTGTGATATGTCAAATTGTTCGTCTCAATGAGTACTTCATTTCATTCCATTGCTCATTTTCATTTGAGCTCATCTTGATGCCCGAAATGCTGTTGGAAGAGTGCATATTGATGTTGATCCGCTGAAACTGTTATAACATGCTCATTTGTCATTTTTGCCATGATTGATGTGTGCATCCTATGAGGTTGATGTCTACATGTGTTTTGAAGTATGCCATGCCATCTTCCCAGTGGTGCCATTCATGTATTTTTGTGAGTTGTGTGCTGAGTGCATCGAGCTTACTAGGTAGGGCACTTGCTGTTACTGTTTTGCTAGACAGATTCTGTTATATTTTGTTGCTATGTTAACATGCTTCTACTAGTCATTTCGTGCATTATTCTGGAGATGTTCACTAAGGATGTTTTGTTATACATGTCTTGCTATATCCATTCATGCCCTTGTTTGCAATTATAGTCTGCTAGAAGATGTTGTTATCTTGCTCCAAAGTTGCTTGATACTGTTGCTGTCAGCCTGTTAACATTAAGTTCAATGTTTCCATGATTGTTTGCTAGTGATCCATGCACCCTATGAACTTGCTCTTGCCATGCTTAACTTCACAAATATGCCTTCGTACTGTTGGTTGCCTTGCCATTTCATGTATTGCTCTGTGGTGAGTGTAACAAGCTCACCAACATGCCTACTTATTGTTGTTCCTGCCATGCATGAATCTGTAATATAACTTGCCATGTTTACATGGGTGCCATCATATTTTCTATGCCTTTTTGGCTCATGGTCAGTAAGGTACTTTTGATCTATTCTCTTAGTAGATTCATGCCAGGCCTTTGTTTGTCATGATATGTTCCTGTAACATGTTGTTTCACAGCTCTAAACATTGCAACCTGATGTTATTTCTGCAAAGTCTGAAACTGTTATTATTTGCCATCTTACCATGTGTTTTGGAGCATGATCTAGTGTTTTCTGGAGATAGCTCAGTGTTCATGTTTTGTTATGCTTTACCAGTACTTCATGCCCATGTATTTTGTTATTATGTTGGGGTGCTGTAGCATATTGTTTTGATGCTTGCAATATGCCTAGTTGCTGTTATGGTCAGATTGTTGCTATGACTTGTATAGTGTGTATGTGTTGCCCCGTTGCTCCGTTTTGAGTGTGCTCCATATGAAACTTGCTTGTTTTTGCATGTAGTTTCATATTATAATGTTGCATCCTTGTTTTGGTGTGTTTGCTTGATGTTTGCATGCATTTTGCATCAATGCCATGTTTAACTTGTTTTGCTCATATCTTCTAAACCATAGCTCCGAATCTAATGAACTTTATATGTAACTTGACTAGAATCTCGTGTAGATCATCTTGGTGCATCTTAACTTGCTGTTTAACAACTTGAACATAAGGTTTAATCATATCTGGACCAATTTCGAAATTTTCATATGAGGACTTACCGAAATTGTTATATGTTGTTCCCGGCCTCATTTAAACTTGCCTTGATGTGTTGTTCTTGTTTGCATCATCTCTTGCCATGAGTAGCTTCATGTAGCCTTGTGATGCATCATGCTTGTTGTTCATCATGTCTTGCCTATGTGTGGTGTGTTTACCATGTTGTGTGCTTCGTCTCGATAGTTCCCGTTTCGTTGCGATCGTGAGGATGCATTCGTCTACGTGTGGTTCGTCTTCATGGCTTCATCTTCTTCATGGATTCGTTCTTCTTCCTAGCGGGATTTCAGGAAAGATGACCGCTACCATGGATCTCACTACTATCATTGCTATGCTAGTTGCTTCGTTCTATCGCTATGCTGCGTTACCTATCATTTGCTCTTCAAGCCTCCCAAATTGCCATGAACCTCTAACCTTTGACACCATTCCTAGCAAACCATTGTTTGGCTATGTTACCGCTTTGCGCAGCCCTCTTATAGCGTTGCTAGTTGCAGGTGAAGTTGAAGATTGCTCCATGGTGGACAGGATTTTGGTTGGGATATCACAATATCTCTTATAATATTAATGCATCTATATATTTGGTAAAGGGTGGAAGGCTCGGCCTTATGCCTGGTGTTTTGTTCCACTCTTGCCGCCCTAGTTTCCATCATACCGGTGTTATGTTCCCGGATTTTGCGTTCCTTACGCGGTCGGGTGATTTATGGGACCCCCCTAACAGTTCGCTTTGAATAAAACTTATCCAGCAAGGCCCAACCTTGGTTTTACCATTTGCCTCACCACCACCTATACCTTTCCCTTGGGTCGGCCAACCTGAGGGTCATCTTTATTTTAGCCCCCCCGGGCCAATGCTTGTCTAAGTGTTGGTCCAAACCGAGCGATGTCCGGCGCCCCCTGGGCAACCAGGGTCTATGCCAACCCGTCGTCTTGCTCATTCGGTGTGCCCTGAGAACGAGATATGTGCAGCTCCTATGGGGATTGTCGGGGCATCGGGCGGCTTTGCTGGTCTTGTTTTACCATTGTCGAAATGTCTTGTAAACCGGGATTCCGAGACTGATCGGGTCTTCCTGGGAGAAGGTCTATTCCTTCATTGATCGCGAGAGCTTGTCATGGGCTAAGTTGGGACACCCTTGCAGGGTATAAACTTTCGAGAGCCGTGCCCGCAGTTATGTGGCAGATGGGAATTTGTTAATGTCCGGTTGTAGATAACTTGACACTTGATCCGAATTAAAATGCATCAACCGCGTGTGTAGCCATGATGGTCTCTTCTCGGTGGAGTCCGGGAAGTGAACACGGTTTCTGGGTTATGTTTGACATAAGTAGGAGTTCAGGATCACTTCTTGATCATTGCTAGCTTCACGACCGTTCATTTGCTTCTATTCTCGCTCTTATTTGCGTATGTTAGCCACCATACTTGCTTAGCCGCTGCTGCAACCTCACCACTTTTACCCCTTCCTTCCCATTAAGCTTTGCTAGTCTTGATACCCATGGTAATGGGATTGCTGAGTCCTCGTGGCTCACAGATTACTACAACAACAGTTGCAGGTACAGGTTATGCGATGATCATGACGCGAGAGCGATGTTTGCTTGCTTTGAGTTCTTCTTCTGCTTCTTCGATCAGGGGATAGGTTCCAGCTCGGCAGCCTGGGTTAGCAGGGTGGATGTCGTTTGAGCTTCTGTTTGTGTTTCATCCGTAGTCGAATGGTGCTCTCTTGTATGATGTTGTTGTATTCGTGTGGCCTTGTATGTATCCCCATCTATTATGTAATGTTGATGTAATGATATCCACCTTGCAAAAGCGTTTCAATATACGGGTCTATCCTTGGTGGGACCTTCGAGTTCCTTTTGGATAGGTTCGCATATTGGGCGTGACAAACGACCTCCAAGACGCCAACACCGGCGCCCACGGTGCGCTCTTCTCAGTTCGTGCGCGATGAGCAGCACCGCCCCGCTGGTGACCCTGGGTGCCGCCCTGGGAAGAGTCTCGTGCACCCTTCACGTGACGAGGAGGGCCAGCATGCGCGCCGAGGTGTTGGCAGATGTAGCGGACGGCCGCAGGGCCGTGATGGAGCTCCTTCTGACGTAGTTAGAAGTCGAAGCGCATCACGGTCCACGTAGCTTTCGCCGCCGCCCACACCAGCAGAAGCCCTAGCACGCGCGCAGCTACTCCTCGATTTTCCTCACGCTGTGGAGAAGCTCGACGAATGGAGGGCCACAGTCCGGAGCCTCATCGGCATCGCCAACAAAGATGAGTTGCGACCAGCGGGGCCCGTAGGCCGTCACTCCGTCGAGCCACCGCATGCCAGCGGTGGTCGGGCCAAAGGCGATGCGGCCATGGTGCACTCCCCTCCTCCTTCTCCGGCCGCCCCCTCCCACCTCCTCCTCCGGCCACCCCTCCCCCTCCACCCCTGCCCCTCCCTCCTCCTCCTTCGCCACCCCTCCCCCTCCACCCC
>NC_041383.1:197148008-197164325 GCF_002162155.2 Triticum dicoccoides
CCGTCCCTCCTTCGATCCCATCGGCCTCCTCCCCCTCCTCCTCTCTCCTTCTTCCTCCTCCCTCCATCTTTTTTCCCTGTTTTTTACTATTGTATAATGTAGTTTTTTACTGTTTTTAGTAAGTGTTTAAAATAGTTAGTAAGTAAATTAATAAACTAGTTGAACTAGTTTGGTTTTATTAAGAACTAATTGAATTAATAGAAGTAATGTATTTTTAGTAAGAAAATTAGTATAACTAGTTGAACTAGTTTATTTTCAGAAAGAACTAGTTTATTTCTTTTTATAATAAGTTTATTTTTAGTAAGAACTAGTTGAATTAATAGAACTAGTTGAACATGTCACATTTGTTGCTATTTTTTTAGTTTAAGCAATTAGTGATGTTATATGTATGATACTATTCGGGATGTATTAGTGATAACTTATAGGGTTTTGTTTTTGCAGAAATCAAGGAGCCCCTCCATCATCCCCGCCGTCGTCCCCGTCACTGACCCCCTCCGACCTCGAGGTGAGACCAGCCAAATCTCCATGTCAATATTAGTCCTATAAGATATGATGTAGATAAAAACATGTATATCCTGTGTTGCTCAAATAGGCCTATGTAGATAAAAACATGTATATCCGAGTGGCCTATGTTTTGCCGGAGTGTTGATTAATTTCTGTTCCGGTAAATTTCAGGTGCTCGATATGTCCTGTTTTAGCAAAGGTCATGCCGGAATTTTCCGTGAATTTTGGCATGACTTGTGCTAGAATATGTAGGAAATACCGAGTGGCCTGGATTTTCTAGAAAGATAAATAAACGATATTTCAGGTTGACTTTAAGATTGTCGAGGCCGAAGAATCCCGACTATTGTCGTGGGGGTCATTTCTCCTTCTTCTGCGGGTGCTAGACCTTTGTTATGCACTAGGGGAAGGAGGAGTAACGACCATCACCGACGGTCGCAAATGTCAGAGAGGAATCAGTGAGGGAGAGTATCCACCATATATAAGAGGACGAAGAATCCTGACTGTTGTCGTGGGGGTAGCTTCTCCTTCATTCCCATGTGCTAGACAATTTGGTGTAATGCACTCGGGAACGAAAGGAGGAGCTACCATCACCGACGGTCGAATATATACACCACGTGAGCTGAGTGTTTTCAAGAAAAGACTCGAGAGACCCATAGTCAAACCGTGATGAATAATAATGATCTAATTTAGTTTTTGTAGTACATATATTTAATTGTACAAGTTTAATCTTTGAATTATGAACATAGGAAATGTCATAGGACGAAGAAGGTCCCGGGGAGTGCTCCTGGTGCGGTCACAACCGGGGTTTCTGTGACAGGACTCACATGGACGATGATCAGTGCTTCAGCATTAAGCTCGAGGAGGCCTTCGATTGTGAAACGGTACGCTATGATGCTAAGTGTTTTTTCTAATTAAGCTCGACTTCTACTAATTCAACGTGTAATTTTTGTCTTTTACAATTTGACGAGCTTATCCCATGCCATGCAAGATGCTATGTCTTGGAGAGGATGAGTTTTGAAGATCATGAGAGGAATGAAACAAAGAAAATTAACCTAAGGACCCATCATGGTATGGATTTTGAGGTAAATCTATACAATTCTGGGAGCGTATCCCATTTTGGTTGCCCGGGTTGGGAAGCACTTGGCAAGATGTATGATTTTCAAGAGGGCATGTTTGTCACCATGGATTTGGTGACCCTGACATCGACCAAGATAATTTGGACATTTGGGTTCTTGTTGATACGCTTCCAGTTCTTCCGCTATGTGAGTTCCTCAAACATAGTTATTAAGTAGTTTATAATGTTTATTTCAAAATAGTTGACAACTTATTTCCATTGATAGCTTATTTTCATGCTTCAAAGAGTGCGCGGAAGATGGTAGACAGAACCAACCACACAGATGGCTCTGAGTTAACTTATCAAGAGAAAAATCATCTGGTCGCATATTGTACTGACATTGAGAATTACAATGCCTTTTAGCGAACTCCTCCAAATTATGGTGAATATGTGCCACTAGTGCACGTGTTTAACAACGATGACTTCCATGGAGATTTCTTGGTAAGATTTTTTACTATTACGACATCCATGCATCTTTTGCATATTTCTAAAACTGAACTACATTGCTAACCACGAAGTTATTACTATGTTTTTCAACAGAAAATCCCGATGGATTGTGTGCCTCATTTGATGTATCAGAATGGTCGCCTGAATGTTTTGAACATACAACCAGGTCGTCCTACGAATCACACCTGTGCATACCGGGTTTCTAAAAATGGTGAACACATGATAATCAAAGAATGGAAGAAATGTATGGACATTCGTAAGGAGGTTCTTGGAAGCAACATTGCACGAAAGGCAAGGATTGGAGACAGGATAATCTGCATTCTCCATCATGGAGAGTCAGGGGCTATCTTGTTTTATGCTATTTTACCCAAGAAAATATAGTAGGTCCTATGAGAATATTGTAGGTTATGAGGTACAATATGTTTATGAGAGTTGATGATGATGAGTAGTTGTGATTATGTCTAATGACCAACTTGTATGTGATGTGTCATTGATGAAAACGATTATCATGAGGAGGTGTTATATGACAATGATATATTATGATGATAAGTTGTTAATGATATGATGATGATGATGATGATGATGATGATGATGATGATGATGATATTTATTAGATCATTGGGCGAAAGAACCATGGATTAGTTTCAAGTGGATGTCCGTCCACTTGAAACTAGTCAACGGTTCTTTCTCCCACTGATGTGATAACTCATTATGATGTAAAATCATTCTCTAAATTGCTGCGGTATGAAAACTTGTATAAAGGTGTATGAATACAACATGAAATAAAAAGAAATACGTAATAATAGTAGTAGCGCGTGCTAGTAGAAGCGCTACTACTAATTACCAGTAACGCTCATTTTGGAAAGCGCTGCTACTAAGTTGATGTAGCAGTAGCATGGTTCATCCCACGCTACTGCTAACCTTTAGCTGTAGCGCCTTACTAGTAGCGTTGTACCCCGCGCTACTGATGGGATTCAAACACGTGCTACTACTAGGATTTTCCCTAGTAGTGATGCAAGACAAAAAACGCGACCTACTGTGATAAACATGTATCATTATAGAAGTGTATTTTTTTGTAGTGCTACGAGGAGATCTTTTCTCAGTTTGTCAACAGGTGTCTCATTCAGAAGTGCATCAACATTGCTCACTTTGACAAAACTCCCACAAATTCTGCCTACTTTGATGGGATCCAGAGCATGTGTGTCAAGCTCAACCTCCTTCTGCTTATGGGCTTTCAACATGATGTCTCTCCGCCTCCTGTGGCTCAGTTCTATGCCACTGTGCATTTTGGGACTGATATGTAGTGCACTCTTACTTGGAAGAGTGGTGAGGAGAAGTGTTCTGCTCTGTTCTCAGTGCTGGCAGGGATCTTGGGATATGAATATAATGACACTACTGTGGACCGTTGCTACAAGATCCACGACAAAGGGGTCTATCTGGCTCTTCACTTGGCTGATTTATATCCTCCATCCGGAAAGGTTGGATCTGTTGGTGATCTTTTGCCTTTCTATGACATCATGCACCGGATCTTTCAGGAAATTCTTGCTCTCAAAGTGGGTGACAAGAAAAGCATTCATGGCCACCTCATCAACCTTCTTCATTACACTTGTCGCAACTCCGAGTAGGGCCCCATTGATGTGATGGACTTTATGTGGCATGAAATGTACAATGTGGTGATGAACCGCAAGGTTCCTATCTATGCTCCCTATATTACTGCCTTGATTGCTGAGATTGCTCCTGATGCACTTGTGGTCCGACATTAGACTGTTCAGTCCAATGTTAGCTTGTTGGTCAAGAAGGGCAAAGCGACTGCCCACGAGGGAGATGATGATGAGGAAGAGGAGCTACATGCTGGAGATCCACACAACTTTGAGCTTCGCCCCCGCTCTCACACTTTTCACCGTGGGGAGCCTAGTGACTCCAGGTCAAGGAGGAGCAACAAACTTTGGCGTCTTCTCAAGAACATGTTCTGTCTGCAGCAAGACATGCACAAGAAATAGTGGAAGCAGGGCATGAAGTCTCTTAAGGATGGTGGGCGTGCATCTGGTATGGACTATGACGCCCGGATAATTATGCTACAGTAATCCCCTTCTAATGAAGCCATGTCATCTCTTATACTGTTGCTAAATCCCGCTTAGATTCAAACCGCTTTCAAACTCAAATTAAAGTGAAACAAATAAAGATTTCAAATGCCAAAACTAAAATGTTCAATGTTTTGCAAATAATGCGTTGGATATTTGTCATGGTGAACCAACATTTTTATAAATTGGTTTAATGCCCTAAAATAAATAAAACAATGGCTAAAGTATTGTTGTAAATGCTCTTTAAAATACAAAAAGATCCAAACTATTTTAGATGCTCACCAAATCATTTATGGCAGTGACTAAAAGTTACATTGTGATTATACGACCAAGTCTCATAATATTTAAAAGTCAAACGCCAATGGTTTTAAAATAAAACAGGAAAGGTTTTAAAAGAAAAGGAAAATGCTAAGAAAAGGAAAAAGACCCCCTGGCACCCCCTAGGCCTCGGACCACTCCCACGCGGCCCAACCGGCCCACCCCTACTACCCTGGCCGTCTAGGCCAGCCCACTCCCCGAACCCTAACCCCTCCTGATCCCCAGCCCCCCACTCTCTCCCCCACGCTTCTCTCCCCTTCCCCCGTCTGGATCGGGGCAGAGGGCCCCGTCCCCTTCACCACGCTGCTGCCGCCTGGCGCCTCCAGCAACCCCTCGCTGGCGCCCACCTCTCCGTCTCCTCCCGCACGGCGCCCGGCCCCACCTCGACTCAAGCTGGATCGGGATCGAGCCCGCTGCGCCCCAATGATCGCGTCAGGCCGCCCGGTGCTGCTCGATGTCGTCTCCTCCGTCGCCCGACGTTGTCGTCGCCTCACTGCCCGACCACGCCGTCGCAAGGAGCTCCCTCGCCAGACCACCTCCCCGACCTCCTCCATGCCGGATCCTACGAGCCTCGCGAACCCACTACTCGGCAACGGCCGTGAGCGCACCACCGCCCCCCATCTCCCCTCTATCTCCGTCATCTCGAGCGCCACCGCGATGGCTGATAACCCACAAGTATAGGAGATCGCAATAGTTTTCGAGGGTAGAGTATTCAACCCAAATTTATTGATTTGACACAAGGGGAGCCAAAAAATATTCTCAAGTATTAGCAGTTGAGTTGTCAATTCAACCACACCTGGAAAACTTAATATCTGCAGCAAAGTATTTAATAGCAAAGTAATATGGAACTAATGGTAACAGTGGCAAAAGTAACAGTAGCAGTTTTGTAGTAATTGTAACAGTGGCAACTGTAAAGTAACTAAGCAAAGATCAATGCGTGGAAAGCTCGTAGGCATTGGATCAGTGATGGATAATTATGTTGGATGCGATTCCTCATGCAATAGTTATAACATAGGGTGACACAGAACTAGCTCCAGTTCATCAATGTAATGCAGGCATGTATTCTGAATATAGTCATACGTTCTTATGGAAAAGAACTTGCATGACATCTTTTGTCCTACCCTCCCGTGGTAGCAGGTTCCTATTGGAAACTAAGGGATATTAAGGCCTCCTTTTAATAGAGTACCGGACCAAAGCATTAACACTTGGTGAATACATGAACTCCTCAAACTACGGTCATCATCGGGAGTGGTCCCGATTATTGTCACTTCGGGGTTGCCGGATCATAACACATAGTAGGTGACTATTGACTTGCAAGATAGGATCAAGAACTCACATATATTCATGAAAACATAATAGGTTAAGATCTCAAATCATGGCACTTGGGCCCTAGTGAGAAGCATTAAGCATAACAAAGTCATAGCAACATCAGTCTTAGAACATAATGGATACTAGGGATCAAACCCTAACAAAACTAACTCGATTACATGGTAAATCTCATCCAACCCATCACCGTCCAGCAAGCCTACGATGGAATTACTCACACACGACGGTGAGCATCATGAAATTGGTGATGGAGGATGGTTGATGATGACGATGGCGACGGATTCCCCTCTCCGGAGCCCCGAACGGACTCCAGATCAGCCCTCCCGAGAGAGTTTCGGGCTTGGCGGCGGCTCTGTATCGTAAAACACGATGAATCCTTCTCTCTGGTTTTTTCTCCCCGAACGTGAATATATGGAGTTGGAGTTGAGGTCGGTGAAGCCTCAGGGGGCCCACAAGACAGGGGGGCATGCCCCCCCACCCTTGTGGACGAGGTGTGGGCCCCTGGTCTTGATTCTTTCGCCAGTATTTTTATTAATTCCAAAAATATTCACCGTGAAGTTTCAGGTCATTCCGAGAACTTCTATTTCTGCACAAAAAATAACACCATGGCAATTCTGCTGAAAACAACGTTAGTCCGGGTTAGTTCCATTCAAATCATGCAAGTTAGAGTCCAAAACAAGGGCAAAAGTGTTTAGAAAAGTAGATACAATGGATATGTATCAACTCCCCCAAGCTTAAACCTTTTCTTGTCCTCAAGCAGTTCAGTTGACAAACTGAAAGTGATAAAGAAAAACTTTTACAAACTCGGTTTGCTCTTGTTGTTGCAAATATGTAAAGCCAGCATTCAATTTTTCAGCAAAGATTATGAACTAACCACAATCACAATAACATCTAGGTCTCATATTTACTCATATCAATGGCTTAATCAACTAGCGAGCAATAATAATAAATCTCGGATGACAACACTTTCTCAAAACAATCATAATATGACATAACAAGATGGTATCTCGCTATCCCTTTCTGAGACCGCAAAACATAGATGTAGAGCACCTCTGAAGATCAATGACTGACTGGACATTGTAATTCATGGTAAAAGAGATCCAATCATAGTTATACTCAATACAAATTAATAGTAATGGATGCAAATGACAGCGGTGCTCTCCAACTGGTGCTTTTTAATAAGGGGATGATGACTCAACATAAAAGTAAAATAGATAGGCCCTTCATAGAGGGAAGCAAGGATTTGTAGAGGTGCCAGAGCTCGAGTTTTGAAACAGAGATAAATAATATTTTGAGTGGCATACTTTCATTGTCAACACAACAACCAAGAGATCTTGATATCTTCCATGCTACACACATTATAGGCGGTTCCGAAACAGAATGGTAAAGTTTATACTCCCCTACCACCACCATCCATCAATCCATGGCTTGCCCGAAACAACGGGTGCCTCCAACTAACAATAATCCTGGGGGAGTTTTGTTTGGAATTATTTTGATTTGAGCATGGGACTGGGCATCCCGGTTACCGGCCATTTTCTCGTGAGTGAGGAGCGGAGTCCACTCCTCATGAGAATAACCCACCTAGCATAGAAGATATAGACAGCCCTAGTTGATACATGAGCTGTTCGAGCATACAAAACATAATTTCATTTGAAGGTTTAGAGTTTGGCACATACAAATTTACTTGGAACGGCAGGTAAATACCACATATAGGAAGGTATGGTGGACTCATATGGAATAACTTTGGGGTTTACGGAAGTGGATGCACAAGAAGTATTCCCGTTTAGTACAAGTGAAGGCTAGAAAAAGACTGGGAAGCGACCAAGTAGAGAGCGACAACAGTCATGAACATACATTAAAATTAATCAACACTGAGTACAATCATGAGTAGGATATAAATCACCATGAACCTAAATATCGTGGAGGCTATGTTGATTTTGTTTCAACTACATGCCTGAACATGTGCCAAGTCAAGCCACTCGAATCGTTCAAAGGAGGATACCACCCTATCATACCATATCACAACCATTTTAATAGCATGTTGGCACGCAAGGAAACCATTATAAGCTCCTAGCTTATTAAGCATGACATGAGCAACTATAATCTCTAATTGTCATTGCGAACATGTTTCATTCATAATAGGCTGAATCAGGAATGATTAACTAATCATATTTATAAAAACAAGATAGGTCGAGTTCATACCAGCTTCTCTCATCTCAATTAGTCCATCATATATTGTCATTATTGCCTTTCACTTGCACGGCCGAACAGTGTGTATTATAATAATAGTGCACGCGCATTGGACTCAGCTGGAATCTGCAAGCATTTAATACAAGGGAGAAGATAAGGTAATATGGGCTCTTGGTTAAATCAACAGTAATGCACATGAGAGCCACTCAACATTTTCATCATGGTCTTCTCCTCTCGACCCCCAAAGAAAAGAAATAAAACTATTTACACGGGAAAGCTCCCCACAAGCAAAAGAAGAACGAGAAATCTTTTTGAGTTTTCTTTTAATTACCGTTACTATAGGCATGGAAAGTAAACTAGCTAAAATCTACAACTAATATTTTTTGGTTTTTCTTAAGGTTTTGTAAACACACAAGAAGGAGTCTTAGAAAAGAAAATAAACTAGCATGGATAGGACAATGAAAAAGTATGAGCACCAACAACTAGAATGAGTGTGTGAACATGAATGTAATGTCGGTGAGAAATATGTACTCCCCCAAGCTTAGAATTTTGGCCTAAGTTGGTCTATGCCCATGGATCAAAGCTACTCTCTCCGGTGTACTGAGTGTCCTTAGGGTGCCACTGGTTAGCAATCTCCTCCGGATCCCACTGATAAACAGGCTGTCGATATGGGTCAAGTTGTGTCTCCGGCTCATCCTCTGGAGCAGGTGTCGCGCTCAAGTATGCATGAATGTCCTCCGGCAAAATGAGGTATTGCCTGAAAATATGTTAAACAAAGAGGGCGCAAGCAAGGTAATAATCTCACAATATTTTTTTATCAAATATCAAATTATACTTAAACAGTTTCTTCTTGTTTTTAACAATAAAATCATGTGCTACCATACTCTTATAATCTAGAAAAACAGAGGGCAGCAACTTTTCTTCTTTCTCATAATGCCCAATAGGTATATTAAAGTGTGCAGCAAGGCGCGAAGCCAAGATACCACCAAAGATGGGACCTTTGTACGGTTCAGGCTTAATCGCTTAGCAATGACAGCACCTAAACTGAAAGTTGTATCACAAAACAAAGCATGGCGCAGTATAACAATATCAGGTGCACTAAGATTTCCACTGTTCTCGCGACCAATTAAACATCTACTAGTAAATATTGCAAAGTAACGTAAAACAGGAAAATGTATGCTAGTAATTCTTGCACCTGAAACTTTCCTCGTTTCCCCTACAACAATCGTATCAATAAACCCCTCCACATCATTACAGTGTGGTTCCTCTATGCTGCCCTCAAAGGGTATCTTGCGGACCCAACAAAAATCATATAATGACATCTCCTTAACCTCATCATATAAATTTCCTAGCATGAAAGTAAACATTTGGCATGAAAATATTAGTGAGTAGGAGATACTGTTCGCGCTGGTCGTGGAGGAAGTCGGTGAAGCCTGCATTCTCCGCCAAATGATAAAAATCATCATGAATCTCGGCTGCCTTCAAGAACTCATCACAAGGCCATTCACATGGCCGAACCTCCGCAGTGCGAGGGAGATTATATTTGGGCTTCTTATTTTCCTCACTTTCCTTATCCTTCGAGCTTCGGCTCGAAGAGCCCCTCAATAATCTCTTCATCATTTTCTTTCTCTGAAAATTCCTGAAAATTAAAATGAACCAAACTCAACAAAATGGATAGCAACTACTCCCACAAGTGCTTAGAGGCTATATCATGCATTAGAACTACTTTTGGCCATATAAATTTGACATGCAAGCTCAAGAACAGGGTTACCTTAGTAGCAGAAATTTGCAATAAATAAAGCACTAGAACAAAAACTAATTGGACCATTGGAGGCAGATACCGAAGAACAATCCCCCAAAACTGTTTAGTGAATGAAGCTTTGAGCAAGGAGATCGAAAATCGCAGCAAAATGAGCTAGAACACGAGTTTGAGCTGTGCGGTGATTTTTTCTAGAGGAAGACGAAGTGTGTGGGTGTAGGAATAAGTGGAGGGGGGCCACGTGGGGCCCACGAGGTAGGGGGAGGGCGCGGCCTGGACCCTCGTGGCCAGGTGGTGTGGCCCCCTGATGTGTTGTTAGTGCCAAATATTCTTAAATATTCTACAAAAAAAATAATATTTCGTTTTCAGGGCATTTGGAGAACTTTTATTTTTGGGGTATTTTATATTGCAAGGATAAATCAGAAAATAGACAGAAAAATAGTATTTTTGCTTTATTTAATCTAAATAACATAAAGTAAACGGAGGGTACAGAAAGTTGTGCTTTCTAACTTCATCCATCTCATGCTCATCAAAAGGAATCCACTAACAAGGGTGATCAAGTCTTGTTAACATACTCATTCTGAATCACATGAAACTGGAGAATCTTCGAATAGCACTAAGTTACCTCAACGGCGATATGCATGTCCCCAACAATAAGAATATCATATTTCTTCTTGATAGTAGGAAGAGAAAATTCAAAACCTCCAATAGTAAAATTTTCCAATACAATTGATACTGTGGACTTGAGGTTGTTTCCTCGGAAAGTGTACCATATGCTCATTACCATTAACATGAAAAGTGACATTGCCTTTGTGGTAATAAATAACAGCCCCTGCAGTATTCAAAAAGGGTCTACCAAGGATAATTGACATACGATCGTCCTCGCGAATATCAAGATTAAAAAAGTCCGTTAAAATAGTAACATTTGCAACCACAATAGGCACATCCTCACAAAAACCGACAGGTATAGCAGTTGATTTATCGGCCATTTGCAAAGATATTTCAGTAGGTGTCAACTTATTCAAATCAAGTCTACGATATAAAGAGAGAGGCATTACACTAACACCGGCTCCAAGGTCACATAAAGCAGTTTTAACATAGTTTCTTTTAATGGAGCATGGTATAGATGGTACTCCTGGATCTCCTAGTTTCTTTGGCATTCCACCCTTAAAAGTATAATTAGCAAGCATGGTGGAAATTTCAGCCTTCGGTATCTTTCTTTTATTTGTAATAATATCTTTCATGTACTTAGCATAAGGATAAATTTTAAGCATATTAGTCAAACGCATATGCAAAAAAGATAGGTCTAATCATTTCAGCAAAGCACTCAAAATCCTCATCATCCTTTTTCTTTGATGGTTTAGGAGGAAAAATCATGGGTTTCTGAACCCATGCTTCTCTTTCTTTACCGTGCTTCCTAGCAACGAAGTCTCTCTTATCATAACATTGATTCTTTGATTGTGGGTTATCAAGATCAACAGCAGGTTCAACCTCTACATCATTATTATTTCTAGGTTGAGCATCAACATGAACATCATCATTAACATCATCACTCGGTTCATGCTCATTACCAGATTATGTTTCAGCATCAGAAATAGAAATATCATTGGGATTCTCAGGTGTGTCAACAACAGGTTCAATAGAAGCATGCAAAGTCCTATAATTTTTCTTTTTCTTCTTTTTAGAAGGACTAGGTGCATCAACATTATTTCTCTGAGAATCTTGCTCAATTCTCTTAGGGTGGCCCTCAGGATACAAAGGTTCCTGAGTCATTCTACCACTTCTAGTCACAACTCTAACAGCATTATCATTTTTCTTATTATTTAATTAATTGAGCAAATCAGTTTGTGCTTTAAGCACTTGTTCTGCTTGAGCGGTAACCATGGAAGCATGTTTACTAATAAGTTTAAGTTCACCTTTAACTCTAGACATATAATCACTCAAGTGTTCAATCATATAAACATTGCGTTTCAATTGTATACCAACATAAGCATTGAAGTTTTCTTGTTTAACAATAAAATTATCAAACTCATCCAAGCATTGATTAGCAGACTTATAACGAGGAATATCACCTTCATCAAATCTATAGAGAGAATTTACCTTTACTACCTGTGTCGGTTTATCAAGACCATGTATTTCTTCAATAGGCGGTAAATTCTTAACATATTCAGCTTTAATACCCTTTTCTTTCATAGAGTTCTTTGCCTCTTGCATATCTTCAGGACTGAGAAATAGAATACCCCTTTTCTTCGAAGTTGGCTTAGGAGTTGGTTCAGGAAGTGTCCAATTGTTTTCATTAGTCCACATATTATTCAATAACAACTTGATCAACAGTTCTTTCCCTGAAAACACAACCAGCACAACTTCCAGGTGGTCTCTGGAAACATTGGTTAGTCCATTATAAAAGATATCAAGTATTTCATTTTTCTTGAGAGGATGATCAGGCAAGGCATTAAGTAATTGGAGAAGCCTCCCCCAAGCTTGTGGGAGACTCTCTTCTTCAATTTGCACAAAATTATATATTTCCCTTAAAGCAGCTTGTTTCTTATGAGCAGGGAAATATTTAGCAGAGAAGTAATAAATCATATCCTGGGGACTACGCGCACAACCAGGATCAAGAGAATTAAACCATATTTTAGAATCATCCGCTAGTTTTAGAATCACCCTTTAAAGTAACTAAGAAAATATCAATATGTGAAAAGCTCGTAGGCATTGGATCAGTGATGGATAATTATGTCGGATGCGATTCCTCATGCAATAGTTATAACATAGGGTGACACAGAACTAGCTCCAGTTCATCAATGTAATGTGGGCATGTATTCCGAATATAGTCATACGTGCTTATGGAAAAGAACTTGCATGACATCTTTTGTCCTACCATCCCGTGGCAGCGGGGTCCTATTGGAAACTAAGGGATATTAAGGCCTCCCTTTAATAGAGTACCGGACCAAAGCATTAACACTTGGTGAATACATGAACTCCTCAAACTACGTTCATCACTGGGAGTGGTCCCGATTATTGTCACTTCAGGGTTGCCGGATCATAACACGTAGTAGGTGACTATTGACTTGCAAGATAGGATCAAGAACTCACATATATTCATGAAAACATAATAGGTTCAGATTTGAAATCATGGCACTCGGGCCCTAGTGACAAGCATTAAGCATAGCAAAGTCATAGCAACATTTATCTTAGAACATAATGGATACTAGAGATCAAACCCTAACAAAACTAACTCGATTACATGGTAAATCTCATCCAACCCACCACCGTCCAGCAAGCCTACGATGGAATTACTCACGCACGGCAGTGAGCATCATGAAATTGGTGATGGAGGATGGTTGATGATGACGACGGCAATGGATTCCCCTCTCCGGAGCCCCGATGGACTCCAGATCAGGCCTCCCGTGAGAGTTTACAGCTTGGCAGCGGCTCTGTATCATCAAATGCAATGAATCCTTCTCTATGTTTTTTCTCCCCGAACGTGAATATATGGAGTTGGAGTTGAGGCCGGTGAAGCCTCAGGGGGCCCATGAGACAGGGGGCCCGCCCCGGGGGGGGGGGGGGCAGGCGCGCCCCCACCCTCGTGGACAGGGTGTGGGCCCCTGGTCTTGATTCTTTCGCCAGTATTTTTATTAATTCCAAAAATATTCTCCGTGAAGTTTTAGGTCATTCCGAGAACTTTTATTTCTGCACAAAAATAACAGCACGGCGATTCTGCTGAAAACAACGTCAGTCCGGGTTAGTTCCATTCAAATCATGCAAGTTAGAGTCCATAACAAGGGCCAAAGTGTTTGGAAAAGTAGATACAATGGAGATGTATCACCGGCGCACGCGCGTGCCACGACAGTGCTCGTCGGCGCCTCGTCCGCTCGCGTGCGCAGCGCTGCCTCGGGCAACGCTCGCTTGTGCCCGCATCCGCCGTCAGGTCAGAGTCGCACATGCCCTACCGCTCGCCTGGCTGCGCTCGTCCGCTGACCGCTGCCCCTGCCCCGCGCCGGCTCTGCCCTTTGTCTGCTGCTGCTGATACTTCCCCCTGCCACCGCTACGCGCTGCTTCGCCCGCGACGACCGCCGTGGCCCCTGCCGCCGTTGTGAGCCGCTCCGCTCTCTGTGCTCGTGCCGCTCGCCGCCTCCACAGGCGCCACGCTGCCAGCGCGCCGCTGCTGCGGCCCCATCCTCCCTAGCCACGACCTCGGCCCACCCCGGGGAGACGGCGGGCGCCCGTCGCCCGTTAAGCTGCACTATCCCCGATTGGCCTCTCGACCACTTACACTGGGGCCCAGTCCCCACAAGCTCTTAAAAAATAGTTAAAATAAAATAATTAAAATAATTATTTAATTAATTAACTTAATTAATCTTGATAATTAGCCCTTAATTACCTGTTAGTTAAATTGTGACAATGAGAGCGGGACCCGCCTGTAAGTTTGACCCAGTCAACAGCCCTGTTGATTGCTGACATCATGCTGATGTCATGGTGATGTCATAACCCTTTTTTCCTTTTAACTAAATCTGTTAAATCCAAAATTGTTTTAAAACTTTAGTAAATCATAAAGAATAATCCATAGCTCGGATGAAAAAGTTTTGTACATGAAAGTTGCTCAAAAAGATGAGACGAATCTGCGTACGCAGCCCGTTCATCCGCCACACATCCCTAGCATAGCGAACCTGCAACCGTTCCCCTCCGATTCATCTGTCCAAAAATGCCTAACTCCGAGAAAATTTACCCAAATGTTATCCCCCTTCACCGGTATCATGTAGCACTGCGTTAGAACACCCCTAACACCGCTTATTGCCATATTATGCATATGTTTGCGTGTATTTACTGTTTGTTTCCCCTCTTCTCTCCAGTAAACCCCGAGATTGCTGGTGATGCCCCTGTGATCGACTACGTCGACGACTACCCTTCTGCCCTTTCAGCGGAGCTTCCAGGCAAGCCCCCATTTGACCATCCCAATATCCCCCATTCCTTTCTCTCATGCTTGCATTAGATTTTGCTACTGTATTTTTGGTTACTCCGATTATGATGCATAGCCTGCTTTTGTACCTGCTATGATTACCTACCCGGTTATCCTAAACTTCTTAGTATAGGTTGGATACCGATCGCTCAGTGGCCCCCACATTGTCCTTGTTGCCTCTGCTTTATCATGGACGACTCGATTAACATGATCGACGACCAGATCCGACACCTCAAATCACATCATGCCCCTTTTGTTGCTCGACTTTGCAGAGCTACTATCGAGTGTCGAGGGTGATACCTCGTAATGCACTCCTAATGATAATTATGTAGTGTAGTTATTCGGTCGTGATCATTGAGGGTGATTCGTCCTTGACCACTCCCAATATGACTCTGTCGTGCAACACCTCAAGTGTGAACATCGAGGCTGGTTCCTCATATGTTCACCTTGATGGTTACGTCAAGTGGGAATCCACCGAGGGTGATTCCTTGGGTTTTCCTCCTTGATGTTTTGGACACACAGTTACCCGGACTTTACTTGAGACCATTGTTGAAGTCAGGTCATCCCTGAGGGGTACCCGTGAGTTACTGTGAAATTCAGGCGGGCTTGGAGAGCACTCGTGACACTACTAGGGAAAAGCCTAGCAGCAGCGCGGGTTTTGGGCCTATTAGTAGCACGGGGGCCGGCGCTACTAATAAGGCGCTACAGCTAACTTATAGCAGTAGCGCGGGTGCAACCTGCGCTACAGCTAACGTATAGCAGTAGCGGGGGTAAAAACCCGCGCTACTACTAATCTGTAATCCCTGATCTTTTTTTTGAATTTTTTCGAATTTTTTTTTGATTTTTTTCCCTAATTTTCAAATTTCTGAATTATTTTAACCTCAAATCTCTAATCACCCATCATCGCTGCTAAATTTAATCTCTAATCACCCCTCATAATTCCAAATCATCTAACTTCCCGGACGGTCACCCATCCTCTCACTACTCCAGCCTGAGCACGCTTAACTTCCAGGTTCTATTCTCCCTCGTTTCCAAGTCTGCACTTGTTGTTCTCCCTCATTTCACTGTTTGAGTTTGAAACTATTGTTCTAAAAAATTAGTAACACTAATATTTCTTGAATAATTAGTTTGACCCACAGTTTGACCATAGTTTGACCAGATTTGACCACAGTTTGACCAGATTTGACCAAAATTCAAAAAAACTAAAATAATTATTTAGTAACACTAATATTTTTGAATAATTAGTTTGACCATAGTTTGACCAGATTTTACAAAAATTAAAAAAACTGAAATTTGATGAATTTTTTTGTCTCCAGATCTTAAAAGCCCCGTAACTTTTTTCTGTTAGGCTTTTGAGGATTTTGAAAATGTTTAACAGGGTTCCCCCGATTAAATTCGGATGTAACTTTTCGAGTAGATGATTTTTCATATAAAAAACTTTTTCATCCGAGTTCGTATGCAAAAGTTATGGCCATTTTACAAATTTCCAGAGAGATTTTGCAAATAAAGTCAAAATTCATATTTGTAAATTTTCCCAACAACTAGACCACATATCACATGGGAAACTTATTTTCTTTTATTTTTTTGACATTTTTATCATTTTCTTTTATTTTTTTAAACT
>NC_041383.1:197164650-197209411 GCF_002162155.2 Triticum dicoccoides
TACTACTATTGCATGGTCCAGGGGCCACTTAGTAGTAGCGAGGGTTAAAAACCCGCGCTACTGCTATCAACTTAGTAGTAGCGAGGGTTAAAAACCCGCGCTACTACTATGGCATATCCCGGGGGCACGGTAGAGACGGCTTAGTAGTAGCGAGGGTTACAAACCCACGCTGCTGCTATCAACTTAGTAGTAGCGAGGTTTAAAAACCTGCGCTGCTAGTAAGTAGCAGTAGCGAGGGTTTTTAACCCTCGCTGCTGCTAAGATTCTGTGTATAGGCTTTTCCCTAGTAGTGTGAGTTTCTAATGTGCCACGGTCGGCAGTCTGGGCCCTTGCCATAAGTCCACGAGACGAGACGGCATGGTCACATTATCGTGAGTCTCTGCTCGTTTCCGCGAGCCCCCAATGCACTAACAGGTTTGGGTATTTGTTCTGAGTTGGCATTTGGCCTTTACGCACTAACCACCATGCGAGCATAGTTATGGGCCTCGACGTTGCAGTATCTGCCCAAGCTTTGTCAGACATACAGTTCAGCAGTGTGGCACGGTCGGATCATGTTGGCCATCCGATGCGATGCTGGTATCCACCCTGCTCGCAATGACTTGGAGTGTCGCGGGTGATGGGCCCAAGACCCCGGAGTGCTTAGGATGTAGACCGGCGGGGACCTCTCTGCTGAGCCTAGGTAGGGCTACGACATGTTGTTCTTCCGAGGCCGGGCATTGACCCAGAAAAGTGTGTCTGGCCAGAGTAATCAAGCATGTTGGAAAACATGGTGCGCCCCTGCAGGGAAGATTATCTATTAATTGCCGTGTCCACGGTAATGGATGTTTAGACTTATATCCTGATATTTTATAACTAGAAATGGATACTTGAGATATGTGATGGATATGTGGCTCCGAGATTGCTTTTCCGCAGGGAGTCGCGGAAGGAACTCTGGGCGTTGTTTCTAGAACATGTTTCTTAAATATTAAAATGCTATCTTTACTCTTTGACATGCTGCAAGATGCTTGGAGCTGCTTGAAGATTCTAGTCTTTGATAGGCTAGGCCTTCCCTTCTATTCTGGCATTTTGAAGTTCATCCCACAAATACAAACCTTCTCCATTTGATACCAATGCATACTTAGTATAGATCTGATGCTTGCGAGTACTTTGGATGAGTACTCACGGTTGCTTTGCTACCCCGTTTCCCCCTTCTCTCTTCTTTCTGGTTGATTCAACCAGATGGTGGATCCCTAGAGCCAGATGCCACCGCCGATGGATGCTACTACGTGGAGACCGACGACGACCAGGAGTAGTTAGGAGGTCCCAGGCAGGAGGCCTTGCCTCTTCGATCGTGTTGCTTTTGTGCTAGCCTTCTTAAGGCAGTCTTGTTTAACTTATGTCTGTACTTAGATATTGTTGCTTCCGCTGATGCTTGTGTTTCGAGCTATGTATTCGAGCCCTCGAGGCCCCTGGCTAGTAATATGAAGCTTGTATTATTTTGATTTTTGTCTAGAGTTGTGTTGTGATATCTTCCCATGAGTCCCTGATCTTGATCGTGCACATTTGCTTGTATGATTAGTGTACAATTGAACCGGGGGGCACTGGTACACGTCGGTGCTATACAAACTGTTCAAAACCCCTTTCCGCGACGGCATTTTGAACTGTCACCTAGTGAGTGTGGGTGATTTGGGGGTCCTTCCCAGACGATCCAGAAGCCGTCGGGGATAGGGACCCTACAGTACTCTTTTCATTTGTGGTTGCATTGCCATCGTAGTCGGTATATGTGGTGCTACGTTTACGATGCCCAGCTCATCACAAATGGTTCACTATTACAGAACGTGTATGATAAGCATACAATCACACAAATTCGATTTTCACAAACCGTATACGATAAGTAATTAAGAAGATTAGCTAATCGTAGTACGAGTGTCAGATAGGATTACGAAACGTCGAACCATCGTAACATCGTCATACACGACAATTATCGCACACGCTATTCTGTGGTGCAATGTTTACGATGCATACTTCATCAGAAACAGTTCATGGTTGCGAATCGTGTATGATAAGGCAACTATCGCACATGCTATTCTGTGGTGCAACGTTTACGATGCATACTTCATCAGAAACAGTTCATGGTTGCGAATCGTGTGCGATAAGGCAACTATCGCAAATGGTTAGTTTGCCAGCACCGTTTGTGATATTGTCAAACATCGCATATGCTTTGCAAAGGGTAACTGTGTTCACACTTTCACACGTTTCCTCTCTGTGAACCGTCTCGGATTATGGTGTATATTGCAAAAGTTTGTATTTTACCAACCGTGTGTGCCATAACAACCTGGAGAGCATAATTTCACCGTAATTTAATTGCTGCTATATCAAATTGAAATTGAAATTGAATGTATGATATGGCTTTATTCATATCCACAGGTTCAGACAACCAATGAATTATTCAATTCAAAGGTACACATCAAGAATTACATAAGAACCAAATAAAGAATGATGACCCACAGTTGTATACTTGTACTTTTAAAGACGGTAAAGAAAGAGGCAAAATACATTCTGGCTGCTAAACAAGGTGAAGCAGAATGCCCATATTGTGCCCTCTGCCATGCAGAAGGCACGCACGACTCTAGTCCAACCCCTTGTGATGGCCGACCGCCCACCCTTCACGGTCTTCATGGAAACATCTAGATAATAATCGTGTTCTAGTAGAAATACTTTAACCTTTGCATGCCCACCAATCATGTAGTTTGAGAGGTAATCGTTAGTAAACTGCTTTGGGAACCACTTCAATGGAAAAAAGATTCAGACATTGTCATCCAACACAACTCATTATGGGCAGTAAAAAGAAGGATGTAGAGTTCTTACTAACCATCTCGCAGTTTGCTGTTGTATTGGATAAAGTGTAAACAAATAGTTTAATTGCCATCTTTTGACCCATTTTACCTACAATCTTTATCAGCTTCCTCACTTGATGTTGGTTCATCGATATCTCATTTCTCCATACGTATAAAGGGTTGAAGCGCGGATCTTTACCAATGACATATGTACCTAAATTAAAAGAACCAAGTTAATATTAGAAGATAAACACCAGTTGCACAATGATGTAGTACAACACTCTTATATAATATCTTATTACATCCAATATACTCACATATTAGATGATTTAACATCTTATGTTATGTGCCGGAAGGAGTTTATTGCATTCTTACAAATTATCGGCTGATTAACTGCTGCTGTATCCATGGGTTAGAGTTAGTTCAAGCTAGTTCAGGTTCAAATAGCCCTAAAGTACATCTAAACATGAGGGCCAGTTTGAGCTAGTTGCATCTATAACCCACCCAAAAAAACTATCCAACCCAAGAGGTGCTAATTGGAGCTAGTTCTCCCAGTGCATTTATTGTCAATCTAAGTATCTAATCCTGTCATCCAAACACCTCTTTTGATGGAGTTAGTTCAGGGTTAGTCAGGAGCTAGAAACTAACTCTAACCCCTAAGCTAAGTTGAGTATCCAAATAGGGATGTGTTGTTGTTCTTCTTGCTGCTGCTACTCTTCTATGTTTATCTAGACATCATCAGAACATTAAGGTAACACTCTTCCTTGTTGCTATGTAGCCTAGGATTGCATATGTAGACATTAAGTATAGTACATGTTGCTATGTAGCCTCAGATATATACATATGGCCCTAGTTAACCTAACGATAAATGGGTTGCAGATATATTCAGTTAAAAGTCAGATTCACCGATTAGTCCCTTATCAGCTCCCCGCCTATATGGTACCAGCTACCTATATCCTGAACAATGAGCATATATAAGCCTTGGGATGAAACTAACCTTGATGGAAAACAGCAGTCGTTCCCAAAATTGTCCTGTGTAGGGACATCGAGAAGCATGTTAAGCACAACAGGCTAAACATCAACCAAAATTATCCATGGCAGACAAAATAATCTCCAGAAGATAGCTTCAGTGTGCAGGTTTAAGCATGCTAGTAAAGCAAAACAAGTGAAAAGGTGTGTTAACTGCAAAAGGCCTAACATTTAACAACACGCAAACATAGTCATTCAAACTGGTATTGTGCCGGTCTAAGTACACTGGTTATTATTAAATAAAAATGGAAAGGCGTGTTTAACTACAAGATGCAGCAAGCAAATCTAGTCATTCATGCCCTGTTTGTTTCAGCTTTGCTTTGATTTTAATCACCTATGGATTCGCTTCAGTGGCGAAGTTGTTTCTGTGAATCAGCTTCACCATCGAAGTACACTTTGAGGTGCTTGAGGAAATTGCACTAAAAGGACCCAAATCCAGATTCAGCTTCACTAGCAAAGCTGATTCCAAATAGTTGTTTGTTTCGGATTCCAGATTCGGCTTCACTAGCAAAGCTAAATCTGGTCCCAGAATCCAAAACAAACAGGGCCATAGTGGTATTCTTGAAACTGGTACTAATGAAATTGAACCGCACAGTTCATACTTGCACATATAGAACATCACGTTGTGAATAACTGGAATAAACAAGGCATACTATGAAGAACCAAAGATAGCATTTGAAACTAGACATATGCTAACTACAAACGACAGAACAATCAAAAAACTTTAAAAGAGGCATATGCTAGCTATAACAGGCTTAACAGCAAGCAAATATATGCATTCCTATTGGTATGTTTAAAATTGGATTGATGAAATGTACTACACAGTAAATAATTGCACATACAGAGCATCGCATTATGAACAACTGAAATAAACAAGGCATACTGCAAACAACCCGATATAGCAATTAAAACTGGACATATTCTCACTACAGTACAAAAGGGACTCGACAAAACAAATCATGGGTTTCCCATGTGAAGAGGCACGACAAAACAAATCATTGGTTTCCTCACCTGTCAGAGATGGGCCCGTTCCCATGGGAAGAGAACTAACCCTGGATGCGCTCCATGTTGTCGCAGATGGGCTCCTTCCCCTTGGAAGAGCATGGCTGTAGGGTGCCCTCCCTGATGTCGCAGACGGGCTCTTTCCCCTTGGAAGAGCAGATGGGATCTTTCCCCTTGAAAGAGCCAGAGAGGGTGCCCTCCTTGTGGTCGCCATCGATGAGGCCTGACTTGCAAGCTGTTGATCCGAAGCCAGCATCGCAGAACGTGTCCTTCAGAAATGACAAAAAGGGCTCGATGGCGATGTAGGATGGCAAGTTGTTGACAACGAGCCAGAGGAGATCAGCGGCGGGGCCATGCATGAGATCGACGGTGGTTGAACCGAGGGGTTGGGGTGGGTGTCGGTGTCAAAACCGGTGGATCTCGGGTAGGGGGTCCCGAACTGTGCGTCTAGGCGGATGGTAACAGGAGACAAGGGACATGATGTTTTACCCAGGTTCGGGCCCTCTTGATGGAGGTAAAACCCTACGTCCTGCTTGATTAATATTGATGATGTGTATTACAAGAGTGGATCTACCACGAGATCAAGGAGGCTAAACCCTAGAAGCTAGCCTATGGTATGATTGTTGTAATGGTTGTTGTGTCCTACGGACTAAAACCCTCCGGTTTATATAGACACCGGAGAGGGCTAGGGTTACATAGAATCGGTTACAATGGTAGGAGATCTACATATCCGTATCGCCAAGCTTGCCTTCCACGCCAAGGAAAGTCCCATCCGAACACGGGATGGAGTCTTCAATCTTGTATCTTCGTAGTCTTGGAGTCCGACGGACGATGATAGTCCGGCTGTCCGGACACCCCCTAGTCCAGGACTCCCTCAGTAGCCCCTGAACCTGGCTTCAATGACGATGAGTCCGGCGCGCATAATGTTCGGCATTGCAAGGCGGGTTCCTCCTCCGAATAATCCATAGAAGATTGTGAACACCAGGATAGTGTCCGGCTCTGCAAAATAAATTCCACACTCCACCGTAGAGAGAATATTATGTACACAAGTTCAATCTGCTGACGTATCTTGTAGCGTGACGTCACGCCACTACCAAGCCTTTACTTGAATCATTTTTTATTATACCACCTCAGCGCGTCTAGCGAAGCGGTTTCCTTGGCATGTCCTGTCGAAGCAGAGATCGTGTTCCCCTTATTCCGGGATCCTCATCAATACGGACGTGGGTAACCCGACCGCGCCCGTCGCCACGCCCCCTCTATCGAAGGCGAATCCTGAACGGTCACGGAGACGGCTCTTGGTATTCTCCCTCTTTATAATAGGACCAAGGCTTGTTTCTTTTCTTCAATCCTCCATCGAATCTTCTCCTCGCTCCAAGTTTCAACGCCCAGAGCCCCAGATTCGTGTGCTTCGGACCTTCAACAATGTCCGGTTCTGACCTTCAGGGCCGGTGGATGCCCTCCTCCATCACGGAGGAGGACGTGCTAAAGCTGCGAGAGGCCAAGTACCTGTCTTATGAGATTTCGCACAGGCTGCCCGCCGAAGGGCAGGCCATGCCCACCCCCGAGCCCGGCGAGTACGTCGTCTTTGTATCCCACCTCCGTCAGGGTTTAGGCTTCCCGACGGATCCTTTTGTGAGAGGGCTCATGTTCTACTACGGGCTGGATTTCCATGACTTTGCTCTGGAGTCCATCCTCCATATTTCTGCATTTATTGTCGTCTGCGAAGCCTTCCTCCGCGTGACCCCACTTTGGCATGTGGCTAAAGACCTTCAATGTGGAGCCAAAGACGATTGGGGGGCGTCAAGCAGAGTGCGGCGGGGCGGCCATAAGCAGGAGGGCCGATGCCCCATGGCCCGAGGGCTCCTTCCAAGAGGAGCTCGGCTTGTGGCAGCAGGAGTGGTTCTATATCACCGCTCCAAAGGGCAGCAGGCAGAAGCCGCCGCCCATATTCCGCTTGGGACCTCCTCGACGGTTGATGTCGTGGGTCAACCAAGGGCTCAACTAGGGGCCGTCAAAAGACGTGCCCCTATTGCAGGGCCAGATTCGAGACCTCCAGGCGAGGGAGATCGATCTGGTCGTGGTGATGCAGGTTATGCTAATTAGGCGTCTCCTGCCCTGCAAACGCTGTCCTCTCCGGCTATGGGAGTTCAATCTAGAGGGACCACGGATTCTCCAACACTTTATGGATACGACACCCATGGAGATGTACAAGTTATTCTTCGGACCGCAGGCGGCATGTCCGGAATTGACCGAGGATGCCGGCCTAAGCTGCAATCGCCCGGATACTCAAGTAAGTAGCCCAGTGTTCGGACGTACCATTTGTTTGCTTTTCTATAATTCGCATTTTAACCCGTTATCCTGCAACAGGAGTGGATAGCGCAAGCAAAGCTGATACGGTGTCCGGCCCCCCTTCCATGGACCGCACCGGATCCCGTGCTGGTCAGGATGTTGGAGGTTGCGCCTTCAGAAGAAGGCAAAGGGGAAAATAGAGGAGCTACCGCCTCACCCAAGGGGGCGCTTGAAGAAGGGGGGATCGAGAATCCCTCCCTCCAGGGGGAGAAGAGGACCGCCTCCAAAGACCCGGAGGCCAAAGCCCCTAAGCGGGGGAAGAAATCTTCACCAGAGGGTCCTGCGTCCGGGGAGGTCCCAGCCGCACAGTCTTCTCTAAAGAATCAGCCCTCCAGCGAGCCGTGAGTAGAAAAAAAGGGGGAGTTCATTAATGAGAAACATCCCTATTTGTGCTTCTGAGGATAACCAAAATTTTTACCTTGTAGTTCGGATCTGCGACCTTCTTAGATGAGCTCGTCTTAGGGGGATCTTCGTCCAGAGATGATGGAGAGTGAGACGCCTCCGTCTGCTGCACCGTCGAATAGGGCGGACGAGCCTGAAGTGTCGTCACGGAGGGTATCCCTGAGCCCGGCAGAGCCGAAAAGTTCGGCGCTGATTAGTGTTCGGCTGGGGGAGCTGAAGGATCTGCTTGAGAGGGCGTCCATCTCAGAAGATCACCGTGCATTGATGAGTGCGGTGATTGGAAGGATTTCATCCGCCGAAAGCGGATTGCATAATGCCGTTAGGAGTTTACTGGCGGGGTTTGTGGTACGTAAAAACGACGCACCTTTTTGACAGTTTTGCACATGAAAGTGCGCCCTGTATAGATAGTAACCCCTGAGACTCGGTAGGTTGTTGAAAGCGACAACATGCTGAGGATCAAAATCACAGGTATTGAGTGTCGCCTTTCCTATGCAGGTGGCGGATAGTCCGGGGGCTAGCCGGACTGATGGAGTTGCTGAATTAATGCGGCAACTCGATGTTGTGGATGCGGACATCGTGCTAGTCAACAAGCGACTTGACGAGTCACAAGGTAAATTGTGTCTCCGCAGTCACCTATTAAGGGAGCAAAAGCCCACCTCTTACAATATTTATGCTTGACGCAGATGGTGCTGCTGCTGTGGAGAGCCTTCGGGCAGAACTTGCTCAAGCCAAGGAGCAAGCCAGAAGGAGTGATGCGGCTGCCTCGAGGGCGGCCGTGGAGTTATAAGCCGAAAGGGCTGCACACTGCTAAAGCAGGGAAGAGATGGCCGAATTGGCCGTTAAATTGAAGGATGCTACCAACCGCAATGAGGCTCTTGAAAAGGAGCGCCTATCGGAGAGAGAAGACCTGGGGAAGGCCACCGCCGAAGCCAAGGATGCCCGTTCTGCAATGCGGGCTATAAAGGAGGAGCTGCGTCAGGCCGGAGACATTGTGGAGGGCAAGCCTTTTCTGCTACGCCGCAGGTTTACGGATCCAAAGTGTGCCCATCTTGGCCAGCTGTGGGGTCCGGAGGATCCATATATGGACTTAGCGGTGAGTGCGGCGGATGCCGTTGTGCACTTCCGAAGTCAGAAGGATCACAAGACGGAAGAGCTATTTTGGTCTCAATTCCATAGTCCGGATCGTTCACTTCCACTGACCGATCGGTTGGCCGAATGGGATGAGCTGAATAGGTTGTCCGGACTTGCCATGACGGATATTGTGACTCATGTCTGGCCGGAGAGGCCCAAGCTGACGAGCTATTTTGGCTTATTGCAGCAGTTTCTTGGGGCGGTGCCGCATATCAAGTTGATGAAGCGGTCGGCCTGCATAGAGGGTGCGCGGATGGCCCTCGCCCGTGTGAAGACACATTGGACAGAGATGGACGCCACCGCTGTTGCGACCCAGGGTTTGGACGAGAGCCGGTTACCCGCCGAGCACTATTTTGGGGAAGTTATGCGTGGTGCTCGTGTAATAGAGTCGCAGTGCTCGAAAAATGTCATGTTCAAATGAACGTTTTATTTTGTAAAACAATGGTTATGATGTAATTGCTTTTTATACTTGTGCGTTCAAGTATTGGAATATCTCCTATGCAGCCGTTTATGTATACGTGTGTATAACCTGAAAGATGGCAGTCTTCGGCTTCAGCCCCCACGCACAAGGTGCGGGGGTGTTCGCAAAAAATAGCGCATTTTCACACTTAATCCGACGTCTCGGTCCTATTAAGGAGGTGGTAGCGTAGCAAACGAGGCAACCAGACTATGATGCTTTATCACTTTCACTTAGCCATTAGAGTTCGAGGGTGGGACTACGATATATCCCCTGGGGGCACCGCGCTCTCCGAATTCGGGGCGTGTGTGTGCCTGACCGGGAAACGGTCCTTCGTCAAAGCGGAGGAATTCTAAACATTCCGGTGGTCGATCGAGTGGTTGACCAGTCTCTCGTTGTATCATGACAGTCAGTTTTCGGCTTTCTCTACTGAGGTGCTCACCCAGCCGAACTGGGGCACAATCGCAGTAGTTCTCCTGGTGCCGCATTAGCCGATGATACGGAACGTAAGGCAGCAAAACACAGGAGCCGGGCAAACCCAACATTTGACCAAAGACATGATTCAGAGCTGATGCATATAAGGCCTAACTCGAGACGCCGAACACTCCCTAAGGTGTTCGGTCTTTATAATAATGGGCAGAACAATGCCCTAAACCCCTAGTGTCCAGGTACGGGCGAGGTCTTCTAACACGGCCGATGCCAAAACGTCAGTCTCCACTCTGGTTATAATGAAAAGCCAGGGGAGTATAGCAACAAGAGACAGTAAAAAAGGTTTACGCAGGGTCTTAATCTGAAAAGAATCCTTGCGACGGGTCCCTACTGCACGTCTGCTCCTGTGTCTCCGTTGTGCCATTATCCTGGACGGGTATACACGTTGTTCATCTGTAAAAAGAGAGAAACTTAGTTTGAAAGGAAATCATGCGAAAAAGTGCATGAAAAATATTAATAAATGAATAAAGCGGAGTCTATATTAGCTCATTATTGCTTATACGCACAGCCCCTTGTGAAGGGGTGTGCGGCTAGGGAGCCCCTAGCTTATTTATGCCGGACTCGTCTAGCCGTGTCCGGGGTCTTTGAATGACCCTCTTAATGAAATGATGCCACGTGGACTGGGCATTTTAAGTGTAAGAGGCGCGTAATGTGGTATGGCGTTAAAGCGGACAAAAGCTTCACGTCCCAATAGTGCTTGATGGCTACTTTTGAATGGGGCAACATGAAAGATTAGTTTTTCGCGTCGGAAGTTGTTCGGTGACCCGAACACAACTTCTAGTAATAGGGAGCCTGTGCACTTGGCGTAAGGGCCTGGCGTCACTCCTTTAAAGGAAGTGCGGCTATGTCGAATTGTAGTAAGGTTTGTCCCCAACTTGCGGATTGTGTTCGGATATAGCAGGTCTAAATCGCTGCCGCCGTCCATCAGGACTTATGTAAATTGTAGTCCGTCGATTATAGGATCCAATATCAGAGCAGTCCATCCTGCATTTCGAACACTTCTGGAATAATCCAGGTGCTCAAAAGTGATTGGTTTTGACATCCAATCTCGAGGTTCCGCTGGGGTGGACCGTGCGAGACCCATCTTAGCGGGTGCCGCATTGTTTTTCCGTATTATCACATGAAGTGAGTTTACTGCTTTGACTTCTTGTGGGAAAGTCTTTTGTTTTCCGGTGCCCTGCTGGTGGGGTTCGTCGTCGTCCTCGCTTGGTGCGTCGAGCCCCTTGTGTTCGGCGTTGAGTCAGCCGGACTATTTGAAAACCCAACAATCTCGGTGGGTGTGGTTTGCAGGCCTTCCGGAGGTACTGTGGATTTGACATATCCGATCCAAAATTTTGTTTAAGTTGGATAGCTCATCACTGTTGTCCTTAAGAGGCAGTGTTTTGTTGTTTGGCCGCGAGCTTTTGAATCCGGCGTTGACCGCCGTGTTCTTTGGGCCTTTCTCTTTATTCCGGCGCTGATCTTTTCTTTGCCGTGATTTTCCGTTTCCATCTCTGATCTCGGATGTACTTGGGTCGCTCGTGCTGCATCTTGCTAGCCAGCTGTCTTCCCCCGCGCAAAAGCGGGTCATGAGGCTTGTTAGCGCGGACATTGTCCTCGGCTTCTCTTGGCCGAGGTGTCTGGCGAGCCATTCGTCTCGGACGTTGTGTTTGAAAGCTGCTAAGGCTTCGGCGTCCGGACAATCGACTATTTGGTTCTTTTTAGTAAGGAACCTGTTCCAAAATTTGCATGCTGACTCTCCGGGCTGTTGAGTTATATGACTTAGATTGTCTACATCCGGAGGGCGGACATAAGTCCCTTGAAAATTTGCTCTAAACGCGTCCTCAAGCTCTTCCCAACTTCCAACAGTGTTTTCTGGGAGGCTTTTGAGCCAATGCCGAGCTGGCCCTTTGAGCTTGAGGGGTAGATATTTTATGGCGTGGAGGTCGTCTCCTCTAGCCATGTGTATGTGTAGTATGTAGTCCTCTATCCAGACTCCTGGGTCTGTTGTTCCGTCGTAAGCGTCTATGTTTATAGGTTTAAACCCTGCTGGGAATTCATGATCCAGCACCTCATTGGTGAAACATAGTGGGTGTGCGGCGCCTCTGTATTTGGGTGTACCGCTGTCTTCAAACGCTTGACGTGTTGTGTTGCTTCCTGGGGCCCTCTTTTTGGCCCGTAAATGGATCTGGGTGGGTCATCTGTTTTCCCAGGATCATGGGCCGGCTGGTGTGCGGCGCCGCTTATAGTTTTTGGCCTATCATCTAGCCGTCTATCCGGCTAGGCGGCCTCTTTGTTTTTGACTGTGGGGGCTCTATGGCTTCCTCATCGAATTCTGGCAGCAGCTTGCGCTTCGGGTAGCTCTTTGATTGATGGCCATTGCCATATTTTTCTGCGGTTTTGAGCTCTTTGCTCCACCTCATTCTGAGTATGTCTTCCGCTGTTTTGAGCTTCCATTTTTCCTTCTTCAGACTTCTTGCAGTGGCGACGAGTCTTTTGCGAAGGCTCTTATCCTCCGGCGGTGTGTCCGGCGTGAGGTCGTCTGGACTGTTGGTTTCGCCGGGCATGGATTGATTATCCGATTCGTCTTGTTCGGACGGTTGCTTAGCTGCATGTTCGTCATCCACTGGTTTGCCCTGCTCTATTGCTGGGTCATTAGGAGCGCTGTTGTTGTCGAGGCGGGACTTAGGGCGGCGTCTGCATCGCCGTTTTGGTTGTTTATCGGCGGGATTATCCTTTGCCGCGCCCCGTTGGTCCTCGTTATCGCTTCCTTTCGGGGTATCCACCATATATACATCATGGGTTGCGGTGGTCCTCCAGTGCTCTGTGAGCACTAGTTCTTGATCGTCTCCGGCATCATCGTCCATACTGTCGATGTATTCGGAGTCGTAGTCTAGCATGTCGGTTAGATCGACGACAGTGGCTACAAAGTGGGTGGTGGGTGGGCTTTGAATTTCTTCGTTGTCCGCATCCCAACCATCCTGGCCATAATCCGGCCAGGGCTCTCCGGATAGCGAGAGATGCTTTAGCGAATTTAGGATGTCGCCAAAGGGAGAGTGCTAAAAGATGTCCGCAGCGGTGAACTCCACGATCGGCGCCCAATCGGATTCGATTGGCAGGGGTGTAGGAGGTTCGGAGTCCGGCAGGGAGTCCGGCACCTCGGAGTCACGAGCTTTATAGGGGACAAGGTCAGTGTTCGGCTCCATCGCCACGGATGTTGCGGCTCCCGAGGCGGTGTCCAGCCACTCATCCTCGATCTGCGCGATCGGCTCCGAACTATGGGTCGGAGCGGTTTCATGTGCGGCCTCCAAGGCACTGTTCGGCAGCAGAGCTAGATCGTGCCCATCGCGACAGTGCGGCACGCTCGGCTTCGGATCGGATACATCGAAGATCAAGTCTCTGTGGATGTCCGCCGTGAAGTTTAGGCTTCCAAATCTGACCTGACGGCCAGGGGCGTAGCTTTCGATCTGCTCCAGATGGCCAAGTGAATTATCCCGCAGTGCGAAGCCGCCGAATTCGAAGATCTGTCCGGGGAGAAAAGTCTCACCCTGGACGGCGTTGTTGTTGATTGAAGAAGCCATCGAGCCTATCGGCGACGACACAGAGGAACTCTCAATGAAAGCACCAATGTCGGTGTCAAAACCGACGGATCTCGGGTAGGGGGTCCCAAACTGTGCGTCTAGGCGGATGGTAACAGGAGACAAGGGACACGATGTTTTACCCAGGTTCGGGCCCTCTTGATGGAGGTAAAACCCTACGTCCTGCTTGATTAATATTGATGATGTGTATTACAAGAGTGGATCTACCACGAGATCAAGGAGGCTAAACCCTAGAAGCTAGCCTATGGTATGATTGTTGTAATGGTTGTTGTGTCCTACGGACTAAAACCCTCCGGTTTATATAGACACCGGAGAGGGCTAGGGTTACGCAGAGTCGGTTACAATGGTAGGAGATCTACATATCCGTATCGCCAAGCTTGCCTTCCACGCCAAGGAAAGTCCCATCCGGACACGGGACGGAGTCTTCAATCTTGTATCTTCGTAGTCTTGGAGTCCGGCGGACGATGATAGTCCGGCTGTCCGGACACCCCCTAGTCCAGGACTCCCTCAGTGGGCCACTTAACCTGTGACATAGCCCGCCTCAGGCTGTCCCTGTCCATGACCTCGATGTCATAGCCGACGGAAGATACATGTCCGCATACTCTAGCCCGCTGCTTGAGTTCCCGCCGCCAGTAATGGTCGCCAGCTTCATTGGCGACATCGGGCGAAGAGACCGCGATACGCCTCTTTTGGGCCAATCGCTCCTCGAGCTCCACGGGAAGCGTAGCCGGTCTTAGGTTGCAACGCTCTAGAGTGGGGGATGGGGATCTAGGGGAAAAGGGGCGTGTGGCAGGCGTCATCTAAGAAACTCAGGGCAACCTTGGTATGGAGACCGGTGGGTAAGCTACACGGGCAAACCGGCAGATGTTGACAATGAAGGTCTCGCGATGACGGCGGCGGGGACCTTGCTAGGGTTTCGTGCAAGGGAGGGTGTGTGTGTGTGCGCGCGTGCCCGAGGAGGTTTTGGCGTGTGTGTGTGTGTGGAGGGGGGGTGTTTGAGGAAATGATGGGGGTACTGAAATTTTTACAACGCGGGAGTCAAACACGGGAGTGAAATGCCGGGGCTAATTAAAATTTCGATGATGGTGCATCCAACATGGTCCGGAGATAACAGCCGTGTTTTATGAAACAGAAAAACCCTCGAGGCGGGCAGATATTTTCTAGGGGCTGGCGGGATTGGGAACAAGAAACATCGCACACGGTCCAGAGATAATAACCGTGTGTTATGAAACACAAAAACCCTTCTCGAGGCGGGCAGATATTTTCTAGGGATGCAGTGGGATTGGGAAGAAGAAACATCGCACACGGTCCGGAGATAACAACCATCACTACAAAAAAAGACACATCCATGACATTTTGGGCTAAACGAATTTTTTCTGTCATACATATGACACTTCTATGATGATAATTGTGACAAAACCCGGTATCATCATAGATGTGGTGGGCTCCTACTTCTATGAGAAAAAATGATGACAGAAAATGGGCTTTTCGTCCTGGGCGGGCCGGAGACGCAGCTGCATGACATTCTTTGGGCCATCCATGACGGAAAAAACCGCGGTAGAAGCGAGGGGAGGAAAATTTCAGGGAGTTCCCGGTTACGGTGGGAGGTCAGGGGCCAAGCGATGCGCGTTTCTCTCATGCACGTACGCGCGTGTGTGCGAGGCGTTGGCTCTAACTGAACCCGAGCGAGGCGTTGGGCTCTAACTGAACCCGAGCGATTGCATTGCAGGCTACGCATTACTGAACCCGAGCGATCGATCGATGGCTGTTAACTGAACCCGATCGAGCGATTCCTTCGCTACTGCTGCTAACTGAAGCCGATCGATTGGATGAATAGGGAGCGTTGCGGGGGAGGGGGGGTTGGATGAACAGTGAGCGGTGGTGTTGCCTCTGGATGAACAGGACCCCGTGGTGTGGAGGGCTGGATGAACACTAGACGGTGGAGGGGTGCCCGTGGAGGGGTGGTTGAACAGGACCCCGTGGTGTGGAGGGCTGGATGAACAGTAGATGGTGCAGGGTGCCCGTGGAGGGGTGTTTGAATAGTAGCTGGAGGAGTAGCGCGCGGTGGAGGCTGGATGAACAGGAATCCGTGGAGGCTGGAGGAAGTCGACGGTAGCCCGTGGAGGCTGGAGGAGGTCGACGGTGAAGATGAACAGTATCCCGTGGAGTCCCGTTTTGCGGTACGCCACACCCCTCCCAATGAACAAGACTCCCGTTTCGACCGTAGCGCTCCAACACAAGTCCGTTTCGTCCGTTTTGCGGTATGCCACACCCCTCCCGATCAACAGGACCCCCGTTTCGACCGTCGGAGGTCCGTTTCCTCCGTTTTGCGGTGCGCTAGACATCTCCCGATGAACAGGACCCCCGTTTCGACCGTAGGAGGTCCATTTCCTCCATTTTGTGGTATGCCAAACCCCTGCCAATCAACAGGACCCCGTTCCGAACGTAGGAGGTCCGTTTCCTCCGTTGTGCGGTACGCCAGGCCTCGTTTCCATCGCTTGTTCCGTCCAAGCCCTCCCGATGAACACGACCATGCATTCCGTTCAGACCCAGCCGGTTGGCTCCCACGCGTTCCATTGCCTCCCGACGAACACGACGCATTTCGTTGCCTCCCCATGAACACGAGCATTTCGTTGCCTCCCCATTAACACGACGCATTCCGTTGCCTCCCCATGAACACAACGACGACGCTGTTTCTCCGTTCCCACCCAGCCATGTACACGAGCCCTGGCCGTACGTATGCGCGAGTAGGCGTTCGAGACCCCGCCCGTATGTACGTATGTGGCCGTATTTTCTTTCTTGCACCCTGGCCGTTGTACGTACGTGTACATGATACGTGCGCGCCTCTACTACGACAAGTGCGCGCCTCTACTACGACACGTGCGCGCCTCTACATCGACCAGTATGTACGTACACGTTCGCGGCCAGAATGACAACGCTACGTACGCTTCGACCAGGTGGGTCCCGACTGTCAGGCAATTCCTTGTGTGCGAAGATGTAGCTGGTGGGTCCCAGCAGTCAGGGGGGCGAATCGGCTTTTTTTGCCCGGACGCACTTCCTTGCGTGCGAAGATGTAGCTGGTGGGTCCCAATAGTCAGGGGGCGAATCATTTTTTTGCCCGTAATATGGACGCACTTCCTTGCGTGCGAAGATGTAGCTGGTAGGTCCCAGCAGTCAGGGGGGAAACGTTTTTTTCGCGGAATAATGTGGCCCGTCCGATGGGTCCCTGCTGTCAGGTGGAGAAATCATTATTTTCCGCATAATAAGGAGGCACTTCCTTGCGGCTTCCATGGACCCAGCTGTCAACCTCTCCACGTACAGTACTCTTCCAATGGAATTCAGTTGTTGACCACATTGACCACGCCGCGCCGAGAGCACCACGGCGGTGGACGATGGCGAGGCCTAGGAAGGGGACGACGCGGAGCCCGGGAAGACGCAGCAGTGGATGCCCATGCAAAGAGGAGCCCTCACCGTATGTATGCGCGAGTAGGCGTTCGAGACCCCGCCCGTATGTACACATACGTGGCCGTATTTTCTTTCTTGCACCCTGCCTACTGTACGTACGTGTACATGCTACGTGCATGCCTCTACTACGACACGTGCGTGCCTCTACATCCACCAGTATATATGTACGTACATGTTCGCGACCAGAATGACAACGCTATGTACGCTTTGACCAGGTGGGTCCCGACTGTCAGGCACTTCCTTGCGTGCGAAGATGTAGCTGCTGGGTCCCAGCAGTCCGGGAGGCGAATCATTTTGTTTTTTTGCCCCGACGCACTTCCTTGCGTCCGAAGGTGTAGCTGCTGGGTCCCAGTAGTCAGGGGGCGAATCGTTTTTTTTGCCCGGACGCACTTCCTTGCGTGCGAAGGTGTAGCTGGTGGGTCCCAGCTGTCGGGAGGCGAATCTTTTTTTTTCGGACGCACTTCCTTGCATGCGAAGATGTAGGTGGTGGGTCCCAGCAGTCAGGGGGGGGGCGAATCATTTTTTCCCGGACGCACTTCCTTGCGTGCAAAGATGTAGCTCGTGGGTCCCAGCAGTCAGGGGGCGAATCATTTTTTTCGCGAAATACGGTGGCCCGTTCGGTGGGTCCCCGCTGTCAGGTGGAGGAATAATTATTTTGCGCATAATAAGGAGGCACTTCCTTGCGGCTGCCGTGGACCCAATTGTCAGCCTCTCCATGTACAGTCCACGTCCGATGGAAGTCGTTCCTTGACCACGTTGACCACGCCGCACCGAGAGCACCACGGCGGTGGACGACGGCGAGGCCTAGGAAGGGGACGACGCGGAGCCGTGGAAGACGCGACAGTGGATGCACACGCGGAGAGGAGTACGAGGGTTCACTGGTTCGGCTGCGCTGCCATTGCTGCAGAATAACAGGGCGTGTGGGTGAGTGGAGGGATGGCCTGGCCAGCTGTGGGAGTAGTAGGTGGTGGTGAGGCCTCCGCAGCAGCACAGCCGGCCTCGGGAGGCAGGAGCAGGCGACACGACCGACGCTGCTTTGGGCGGCTGGAGCAAGAAGACTAGAGGTTGAAGAAGCATGACGGCCATTTGATGGACATCATACGGTCACTCCAGCTAGAATCGTTTATATTGACTAAGTTGAGAAAACCCTTAGTACGTCAACTTAGTAGGCCCACAGGTCAGCTTCCTAAATGGTGCGCCCCAGATATCAGGGGGAGGAATCTTTTTTGGGCGGGTGAAGCTAGAATATCCAAGATTGAAGAATAAGCATGGCATCCGTTGGATGGACATCCAACGGCCACTGCTGCTAGAACCGTGTGTTGACTATAAGTTGACAAAGCCTCGCATACGCGTCAACTCTGTTTTTTAGGGGACGCGTTAACTTAGTAAGGCCAGAAGTGTGTGGCAGAGAACTTATAGCCCATTTGAGATTTGTAAGAATGTGTAGCCCATTTTTGAACTTATAGCCCATCTGAATTTACTACAGCCCATTTACAGTTTGTTAAAAGTACAGCCCATTTCAACCAACCGTTCAAAACAGAATTCAATAAAATTTCCCACATTTTGATGGGATCCGAAATATTTTTATTCGGAATTTCTAGTCAGATTAAATACAATTTCAATATAAATTTATATTATGCAAAAATCCAACGAAACATTGCGCTCGCAACAATTAATGAAATTAAAATTTTCAATATCCAAAAATAATATTGTATAAAGTAATCACATGTTTGGTCCATTTTTTATAGTTACTGCCTAGTTTTTATAATTACATCCCATTTATTATTTCTTAAAGCCCATTTTCTTGTTAAGCCTAATGCATACCTCCTAGGAAAGATTTGTAGCCCAGCGGGGCGGAGAATAACAACTGGACCTTGCCTGGGTATTCCTAAAAAAAGTATAGCTAGGCTAGCCATTTTCAGCTTGAAAAAAATTAATATCTGGGCTGGATATCTGGCCTGGGCTAGACGGGCCACACCCTACCCAGTTAATACCTGCAGCGATGTTTTCGTTGTTGCTCAGAGGAGAAAAATTAATATGTGGGCTAAAGATCAAAAAACTCTGCAGTGCTCACACCTCAAAAACACAAATACTGCTCGAGCTACTTGGTCCCAGCTGTCGGCCGCTTCTTGTGCAATTCTCTCGTTTATTGACTACTCCCTCCTTTCCGGTTTATAGTGCTCAATTCAAAAATCTCACCAATCAAGGTAGATGGCGAGTGGTGGAATACTTTTTTTAGTTTTGCAAAAGCACCTAATTAATGCTCTTGTTATCCTCAAAAAATTATGTTTATCAATGAATTAATTGCAATGCATGCATTCATAAAGTACATGCATTGGTCAATTTTCTCTTAATACTTGCATGCAATGATTTAATGCACCTTGGAATCTGAACATGTGATGGAAAACAACCAAATTCAGCCTTATAAAATGGAAAAACTAAAATTTTGAGATAAGCCCTATAAACCGGAAAGGAGGGAGTACATAGGTTGACAATGGTGTGGGACCGTGATGTCAGGAAACCAGGAGGAAGCAAAATAAATTATAGTTATATATATATATATATAATAAGGAGGCACTTGCGTACGTGAGGCTATGGACCTGGTGGGTCCCATTGTCACCCTCTCCAAGTAAAGTCATCTCCTCGCCCGCGCGCGCTTTCCGCCTGAAACAGTCATTGCCGCCCGCCCCGCTTCCCGGTGCAGGCGATTGCTCCGCCTTCAAACGACACAAGTGTCGTCCGTTCGTCCATCTGCCGCCCACATTAATGATACGTGGTTGCCGAGGCGGCTAGTTCGGCGCCACAACTCCGTCCCTCTGCCCGCCCACCATTGCTATATAAACTGCTACGCCGGCCATAGCCGCAGTCATCCGCATCCGCTCCCTTTCTGATGTCCACACCACTACTTCCCACCATGGCTTCCTCGCGCTCCAGCGCTCTTCGGGACGGGCGGACGACGGACCACAAGGAGATGGCAACCATTGCTGCCGACCGACTGGCCGGCAGGCAGCGGGAGGACGACGACGTCCCAATGGAGAACATGGTAGTCGATGATCCGGCGCCAACCCCCTCCTCCGCGCGCATCCTCGCCGGTGCATTGCACCATGACCATCGGCGAGGCCCGTTCCCAATATATGGACAGGGTGAGGCAGATGCGTGAGGAGCGGTTCCGGGAGGCGCAGGCCGACGCCGCCTACAACCACCATCTCCTCCAGGAGCACCTGCAGGCGGAGGAGGAGATCACCGCGGAGCGGGCGGAGTAGGAGGCGCTGCTCAACTCGTACCGCTCTGCCCACAAGGCCCGCCTCGAGCGCTGGTGGTACCGCATGCGGGTGGCGGAGGCTGCGGCCGCCTACAAAGAGGCTAGCAAAGAGGGCGATGAAGCGGGCGAGGCGCTGTTTGGCGAGATTGAGGACGAGGCAGAGGACAATGCCGGCTCCGACGAGTCCCCGCTGCGCTGGCGTCGATGAGGCCCTGCTCTGCCGAGGCCCCGCGGCGCCAGCAACGAGGTAAAGGACACGGCCGGCTCGTCGAGGCCCCGCCCCGCCAACAACGAGGCAGAGGACATCGCCGGCTCAGCCAAGGCCCCATCCTGCCGGCAACGTGGGGGAGGATTTCCACCGCTCCGCTGAGGCGCCGCCCGCCCGCAACGAGACAGAGGACATCGCCGGTTCTGCCAAGGCCCCGCCCCGCTGCCAACGAGGCCGCGACACACAAAAAACAAGGAAGAGTAGAACACGGTAGGTCACCACCGCTCAGGTCCAAGTAAGGCCACCGCTGCTACCATCCGGTTGAAGCCAAGCTAGGCGGGTTGACCATTGACGGACGGTTAGCTTCTTGGCGGCAACGTGGAGTTGGAGAGCTGCGTTGGAGAAGAACGCTACTTCTAGTTAACTACTGGTGCAGTTGGCTGACTGACACGTGGGCCCAACAGGCCACATGTCAGTTATGCAACTGCACCTGCAGTTAAGTCACTGAAGCTTCTGTTCGGCTCAGCGGGACACAGGTGGGTAGCTGAAAGCACAAGTGCTCCCTAGGTGGTTTTGGTAATTAATGTCAACATATCTCTTGTTGGACTAACACTTTTATCTAGTATGTTTCAGATAAGTTCAACAATGGAGTAACATGGACTAAAGGATGTGGGAACTCCTTCAAGATGCTAAGGACAAAGGATTGGCTCAAGCTTCAAGCTCAAGACTCTTAATTTTACATTTTAGTGATCCAAGATCACATTGAGTCTATAGGAAAAGCCAATACTATCAAGAAGGGATGAGGTGTTTCTTAATGAGTTTCTTGCTCCACAGTGCTTAGTGATATGCTCCAAAACCCTCAACTACTTTCCCACTTCCACACATATGACCTAAACCTAAAGTCAAACTCAGCCCCACTGATTCTTTCTATCCGGCGCCACCGAGTTCAAATGTCATAGCCACTGCCACAAACCCTAGGCAAATCGGTCTCACCGATAGGGATCTCGGTCTCACCGAGATGGGATTGTAATCTCTCTGTGTATGTCCATTACCAAAATCGGTCTCACCAAGTTTGAGCAATCGGTACTACCGAGATTACAATGCAAACTCTCTAGTTAACATATTACCAAAATCGGTCCCACCGAGTTTGAGTAATCGGTCCCACTGAGTTTGCCTGACCAACTCTCTGGTTAGCTAATTACCAAAATCGGTCTCACCAAGTTTGTGTAATCGGTCTTACTGAGATTACGTTATGCCCTAACCCTAACCATATCGGTCCTACCGAGTTGCATGTCGGTCCCATTGAAATCACTAACGGTCACTAGGTTTACTGAATCGGTCCGACCGAGTTTGTTGATTCGGTCCAACCGAGATTGGTAAATTCTGTGTAACGGTTAGATTTTGTGTGGAGGCTATATATACCCCTCCACCTCCTCTTCATTCGTGAAGAGAGCCATCAGAACAAACCTACACTTCCAACTTACCAGTTCTGAGAGAGAACTACCTACTCATGTGTTGAGGGCAAGATATTCCATTCCTACCATATGAATCTTGATCTCTAGCCTTCCCCAAGTTGCCTTCCACTCAAATCTTCTTTCCACCAGATCCAAATCCTATGAGAGAGATTTGAGTGTTGGGGAGACTATCATTTGAAGCACAAGAGCAAGGAGTTCATCACCAACACACCATTTGTTACTTCTTGGAGAGTGGTGTCTCCTAGATTGGCTAGGTGTCACTTGGGAGCCTCCGACAAGATTGTGGAGTTAAACCAAGGAGTTTGTAAGGGCAAGGAGATCTCTTAGTTCGTGAAGATCTACCGCTAGAGAGGCAATCCTTCATGGGCGACGGCCATGGTGGGATAGACAAGGTTGCTTCTTCGTGGACCCTTTGTGGGTGGAGCCCTCCGTGGACTCGCGCAACTGTTACCCTTCATGGGTTGAAGTCTCCATCAATGTGGATGTACGATAGCACCACCTACCGGAACCACGACAAAAACATCCGTGTCTCCAATTGCGTTTGAATCCTCCAAAACCCTTCCCTTTACATTCTTGCAAGTTGCATGCTTTACTTTCCGCTGCTCATATACTCTTTGCATGCTTGCTTGTTATGTATTGTGAATGTTAAACTTGTGCCTAAACTCTACTTAAACTTAAAGAAGTTAAAAACTGCAACTTTGATACTTAATGTCTAATCACCCCCCCTCTAGACACCTCTTCTCAAGGTCCTACAAGTGGTATCAGAGCATTGGTCTCCATTGCCTTGGTTTAATCACCATTGGAGGAAGATGGATGAGTCTACTTTGGGGAGTCTTAGACATAGAGTGCCTATACTTGATGGAGAGTATTTTCATGAGTGGAAAAATGAGATGCTTGTAATTTTCAATCAATATCATTTGAACAAGTACATTGCTAGCCCTTGTGCACCTCATGTTGATCCTATGCATCCTACTCTTGATGAGTCAATTGACATGAATAGGAATCTTAGAACTGTTAATCTTATCACTAGAGGCTTGCCTAGAAACTTAATTAGAAACTTGCCTACTCTTGAGTGTGCCTACACTATATGGAAATTTCTTGAGGAACGCTTTCCAAATTATTCCTTGAAAAATCTAGATGAAATTCTCCATAAGTCTATTGCCTTGAGTAAGATGAATACTAGTGATCCTATGTTTGGTGGTCGTCTATTTGAACTTACAAATCTTATGCGTGCCAAAGGAGATGTTGGAATTATTGGTGATATTATTTCTGAAGCTATAAGAATTCATAAGCAAGATCATTGTCAAACTCACTCTAACGAATTACCCTCTCTAGGACTTGATCCACCACATGATGATGTTGAACATGGATACTATGATGAGGATGATGATGGTGACTTCGATCTTGACGATGCAATGATACATTTTGGTCTTATGGCAAATTGTCGGGGATATATGTCAGGAGGAAAGGAATGGGTTCTTGACAGTGGTTGTACCGATCACATGACTGGAGATAAAGACATGTTTCGTGAGCTTGCTGAAAATGATAGTCCTCGAAAGTATGTCACTTTCGGTGACAACTCAAAGGGTAAGGTGGTTGGCCTCGGTAAGGTGGACATCTCACATGATAGCTCCATTCAGAATGTTATGCTCATTGAATCTCTTGGCTACAACTTACTTTTAGTATCTAGACTTGCTGATTTCGGTTTCAATGTCCTATTTACTGAAGTAGATTGCCAAGTGTTTCGTCGAGACAATCATAAAATGATCTTTACTGGTATACGTAGAGGTGATCTTTACATTATTGATTTCTCTAAAAAGGCTCAACCTAAAACTTGCTTCATTGCTAAATCCTCAAAAGGTTGGTTATGGCATAGACGACTAGGTCACGTTGGCATGAGAAACCTTGACAAGCTTATTAAAGGGAACCATATCCTTGGTGTTAACGATGTCATATTTGATAAGGATAGACTTTGCAGTGCTTGCCAAGCAGGTAAACAGGTTGGAGGAAGGCATCCCATGAAAAACATCGTGACCACAAGGAGGCCACTTGAGCTACTTCACATGGATCTTTTTGGTCCCAACGCTTACAAGAGTCTCGGTGGAAATTCTTTTGGTCCAGTTATAGTTGATGATTTTTCAAGATTTACATGGGTGTTCTTTCTCGATGATAAATTGAAGGTCCAAAAGATCTTCAAAATTTTTGCCAGGAAGGCTCAAATTCAGTTTGAAGTGAAGATCAAGAAGGTTCGCAGCGACAAGGGAACGGAGTTCAAGAACGCAAACGTGGACACCTTTCTTGACGAAGAAGGGATTTCACACGAGTTCTCGGCTACGTACACACCTCAACAAAATGGAGTTGTTGAGAGGAAGAACCGGACGCTCATCGAAATGGCGAGAACGATGCTTGATGAGTACAAGACACCGAAGCACTTTTGGGCAGAAGCAGTTGAGATAGCTTGTCATGCAACAAATCGCTTGTATCTTCACAAGCTACTCGGCAAGACGTCATACGAGCTCCTCACCGATAACAAACCCCAAGTTGGATACTTTCGAGTATTCGGCTCAAAGTGCTACATTCTTGATAAGAATCGTCGTTCTAAATTTGCTCCTAAGTCTCATGAAGGTTTCCTACTAGGTTATGGCTCAAAATCTCACACTTACCATGTCTACAATAATTTCACCCGAAAGGTTGAAGAGATGGTAGATGTGAAGTTTGATGAATCTAACGGCTCGCAAGTAGAGAAATTGCCAATTGATGTAGGAGACAAAGATCCTTCGGAAGCAATCCAAGACTTTTCTATTGGCAAGGTCCATCCAATGGAGGTGAAGGAGAGTACCTCGTCCGTCCAAGTGGAAGCTTCTACTTCACGACAAGGTGAAACAAGAGTTGATACGGAAGCATCCACAAGTGGGACACACCAAGATGAAGAAAACGAGAAAGTGCATCAAGATGAATGTCAACAACCTCCTTCTCCACCACGACAAGAGAACGACAACGCCAACAATGAAGAAGGCCAAGAAGAAGAAGATGATGAAGAAGAAGTTCAACGAAGAACCAAGCAAAAGCTTTCACGAGTTCGAGCAAGAATTGCTAAAGACCATCCCGTCGAGAAAATCTACAATGATATTCAAACTGGGAAAATCGCTCGCTCTAAAACTCATTTAGCTAACTTTTGTGAAAACTATTCTTTCATCTCTAGCATTGAACCTATGAAGGTCGAAGAAGCATTGGAAGATCAGGATTGGATAAATGCTATGCATGCAGAGCTACACAACTTTGAGAGGAAACAAGTTTGGACATTGGTTGAGAAGCCCGACAACAACCACAACATCATCGGTACCAAATGGGTGTTTCTCAACAAGCAAGATGAAGATGGACAAGTAGTTCGCAACAAAGCACGTCTCGTCGCCCAAGGCTACACACTAGTCAAAGGTATGGACTATGGTGAGACTTACGCTTCCGTTGCTAGACTTGAGTCCATTCGCATCTTACTTGCCTATGCTAATCACCATGATATTACCTTGTACCAAATGGACATTAAAAGTGCTTTTCTAAATGGTGAAATAGAGGAGGAAGTTTATGTTAAGCAACCTCCCGGCTTTGTCAATCCTAAGAAACCAAATCATGTTTACAAACTTCACAAAGCCCTTTATGGTCTTAAACAAGCTCCTAGAGCGTGGTATAAATGCTTGACCAAGTTCCTCATTGAAAAAGGCTTTGAAATTGGGAAAATTGATTCCACACTTTTTACTAAAAGGGTTAATGGAGAACTATTTGTGTGCCAAATCAATGTTGATGATATTATATTTGGTTCAACCCCTCATTTTAGTGAAAAGTTTGGGAAGCTAATGTCGGAGAAGTTTGAGATGTCTATGATGAGTGAACTCAAATTCTTTCTTGGTTTGCAAATCAAGCAAACTAAGGAAGGTACCTTTGTCTCTCAAACGAAGTACACCAAGGACCTATTCAAGAAGTTCAATATGCAAGAGTGCAAAGGTATGTCTACACCCATGCCTACTAGTGGACATCTTGACTTGACCAAAGATGGTGAACCGGTTGATCAAAAGGTTTATCGCTCTATGATTGGTTCATTGTTATATATATGTGCTTCACGTCCCGATATCATGCTAAGTGTGTGCATGTGTGCATGATATCAAGCTGCTCCTAAAGAATGTCATCTTAAGGCCGTGAAAAGGATAGTGAGATACTTAATCCATACACCAAATTTTGGCATTTGGTATCCTAAGAGGGCCTCCTTCGGTCTTGTTAGCTACTCCGACTCGGACTATGCCGGAGACAAGGTTGATAGAAATTCCACTTCGGGTACTTGTCAATTTCTTGGTAGATCTCTTGTGTCTTGGTCCTCCAAGAAACAAAACTCAGTATCCTTATCCACCGCCGAAGCGGAATACATTGCTGCTGGTTCAAGTTGTGCTCAATTACTTTGGATGACCCAAACTCTCAAAGATTATGGGATATATGTGAAACATGTTCCATTTCTTTGTGACAATGCAAGTGCTATCAAAATTGGTCATAATCCCGTACAACATTCTCGAACTAAGCATATTGAAGTTCATCATCATTTCATTCGAGATCATGTTGTTAAGGGTGACATTAATCTTAAGCATGTTCGCACCAAAAAGAAATTAGCGGATATATTCACTAAACCTCTTGATGAGAAAGTGTTTTGCAGGTTGAGAGGAGAATTGAACATCATAGATGCTTCAAACTTGGAGTAGAAACTCCACTGGACACATGCAAGACATGAGCTTATGACTAATCCTTGATATTTCTCTTATGATGAAGATCTTATGTCTTGGATATATTTGCATCTTGCATGTTATATAACCCATGTAGGTACTTGGTTGGATCAAATTCCATGAGATTGTAATCTACTCACATCTTGAGCAATCTCTACATCACCAAGTCTCTACACTATGGTGGTTGAAGACAAGGAAGCACAGAAGCATTCAAACATATCCTTTGACAAATTCTATGTTGAGCTTCATGATTGTCATTTTTGGATACACAAGAGCTCTTCCTTGCAAGAACTAACCCATGTAGGTAGATGGACTCAAATTCCAAATGGTGCTCCCAACTCTTGATGAGCTACATCAACCTTGAGCAACCCACACAAGTTCAACTAGATGGTCAACACCACCAACCAAGGTATGTTACTCCATCTTAGAGAAGCTTTATTCCGAGTCATGAGCTAAAGCAACTCGACAAGATGTGAATACATCAAGATGCTTAAATGAAAAATGGCAACCCCATTTTGAGCTTAAACGATGAGTATGACCTATGATCAAGTGATCTCACTTGACTCCTAAGTCAATATACTCTAACATAGGTGACTTTGTCGCCGACCATCTCTAGATGAAGTTCTCTTGTGTTCTTTTCTGTGTTTTTGCATTTGTCTCATGCATATTTGTTTCCCCTTTCAAAAAAAACTTCATCTAGATTTCTTTATGTTTGCTCTGCATTTCCTGCATCCAATTCATTGCATATCATTCAGTAAATTCCTTGCAAATCTTTGTGAGATCTTACTAGTCTAGTGAGCTGAGGTGACAAGTGTTTTCTCTGTGTTGAACTCGGTTTCACCAATTTGTTGTTTTCAGTCCAACCGAATCCTTTCGGTACAACCAAAGCATACCACTCGGTGCCACCGATTTCACAACAGGAAAAACAGTTTGCCACTTATTTTGTGTTTCTTCTAATCCAGCTCCACTCAATGAATCTTGTCCTCTACAAGCATCACATTTATATAAATGCTTTGTGTTGTGACTTAAGGATCAAACCCTTCTTGGAAATTGATGTCAAAGGGGGAGAGAGAGATCACATCAAAGCTTATCACTTCCAAAAGGGAGAGAGCATTACTTCCACAGGGGGAGAAAGAGATCTCCAGGGGGAGAGAATAATCAAGTAGAAAGTATTTCTCAAGGATCCCAGATGCTTGGTGTTCAAGAGGAGAGATGCCACATGTCTTCTTGAGGGGAAAGACATGTTCATATGTGCTTATTTGCATTAGCTCTGTTCAATTATATCCTTCAGCTCTGATTTTCTGTTCCCTATCTTCTCCCAGTATCCCATGCTAGATTCAGGAGGAGCAAGACATCTAAGGGAAAGAAATCATTTAAATTCATTGCATATCTTTACCCTTGGGGACATGTCTAATCCAATGTGGTACTTAGTACTCACTCTCTACATGTCATCCCAGTCTTGGTATTCTTGTGGTTTCTTCTGTTTGCTCTGGCTAGTAGATGTACCTGTGTTATCTAACCTTGTTTACGCAGGTTCATTCCATCCTAAGCCAACTCAAGACTACAAGGTAAGTATATGCATCACAATCATGTGTATGAGGAATTATTGCTGATGTACATACTATTTGCAAGAAGGACTCATGGGCATGAAGGTATTTTCTTTAATATTCTTTTCTCTAATGCATATGGCCAAGATACATGTAACACATTGCCTACTCTATCATGGTTATGCTCTCACATGCTTCTATATTCCATATTCACATGATTGCATACATGTAGGGGGAGCCTATGCTTGTTACATGTCTTTCCAAAGCTTTACTTGCTATTCTTTATATCTTTATCTAAAGCTTTGATGTATGTTGTCATCAATTACCAAAAAGGGGGAGATTGAAAGCACAAGTGCTCCCTAGGTGGTTTTGGTAACTAATGTCAACATATCTCTTGTTGGACTACCACTTTTATCTAGTATGTTTTAGATAAGTTCAACAATGGAGTGGCATGGACTAAAGGATGTGGGAAATCCTTCAAGATTCTAAGGACAAAGGATTGGCTCAAGCTTCAAGCTCAAGACTCTTCATTTTACATTTTAGTGATCCAAGATCACATTGAGTCTATAGGAAAAGCCAATACTATCAAGAAGGGATGAGGTGTTGCTTAATGAGTTTCTTGCTCCACAGTGCTTAGTGATATGCTCCAAAACCCTCAACTACTTTCCCACTTCCACACATATGGCCTAAAACTAAAGTCAAACTCGGCCCCACCGATTCTTTCTATCCGGCGCCACCGAGTTCAAATGTCATAGCCACTGCCACAAACCCTAGGCAAATCGGTCTCACCGATAGGGATCTCGATCTCATCGAGATGGGATTGTAATCTCTCTGTGTATGTCCATTACCAAAATCGGTCTCACCAAGTTTGAGAAATCGGTACTATCGAGATTACAATGCAAACTCTTTCGTTAAATTATTACCAAAATTAGTCCCACCGAGTTTGAGTAATCGGTCCCACTGAGTTTGCCTGACCAACTCTCTGGTTAGCTAATTACCAAAATCGGTCTCACCGAGTTTGTGTAATCGGTCTTACTGAGATTACGTTATGCCCTAACCCTAACCATATCGGTCCTACCGAGTTGCATGTCGGTCCCACCGAAATCACTAACGGTCACTAGGTTTACTGAATCGGGCCGACCGAGTTTGTTGATTCGCTCCCATCGAGATTGGTAAATTGTGTGTAACGGTTAGATTTTTTGTTGAGGCTATATATGCCCCTCCACCTCCTCTTCATTCGTGAAGAGAGCCATCAGAACAAACCTACACTTCCAACTTACCAGTTCTGAGAGAGAACTACCTACTCATGTGTTGAGCCCAAGATATTCCATTCCTATCATATGAATCTTGATCTCTAGCCTTCCCCAAGTTGCTTTCCACTCAAATCTTCTTTCCACCAGATCCAAATCCTATGAGAGAGAGTTGAGTGTTGGGGAGACTATCATTTGAAGCACAAGAGCAAGGAGTTCATCACCAACTCACCATTTGTTACTTCTTGGAGAGTGGTGTCTCCTAGATTGTCTAGGTGTCACTTGGGAGCCTCCGACAAGATTGTGGAGTTGAACCAAGGAGTTTGTAAGGGCAAGGAGATCGCCTACTTCGTGAAGACCTACCGCTAGTGAGGCAAGTCCTTCGTGGGCGACGGCCATGGTGGGATAGACAAGGTTGCTTCTTCGTGGACCCTTCGTGGGTCGAGCCCTCCATGGACTCGCGCAACCATTACCCTTCGTGGGTTGAAGTCTCCATCAACGTGGATGCACGATAGCACCACCTATCGGAACCACGACAAAAACATCCGTGTCTCCAGTTGCGTTTGAATCCTCCAAAACCCTTCCCTTTACATTCTTGCAAGTTGCATGCTTTACTTTCCGCTACTCATATACTCTTTGCATGCTTGCTTGTTATGTATTGTGAATGTTAAACTTGTGCCTAAACTCCACTTAAACTTAAAGAAGTTAAAAACTGCAACTTTGATACTTAGTGTCTAATCACCCCTGAGGGAGTCCTGGACTAGGGGGTGTCCGGACAGCCGGACTATCATCGTCCGCCGGACTCCAAGACTACGAAGATACAAGAATGAAGACTCCATCCCGTGTCCGGATGGGACTTTCCTTGGCGTGGAAGGCAAGCTTGGCGATACGGATATGTAGATCTCCTACCATTGTAACCGACTCTGTGTAACCCTAGCCCTCTCCGGTGCCTATATAAACCGGAGGGCTTTAGTCCGTAGGACATAACCTCCATTACAACAATCATACCATAGGCTAGCTTCTAGGGTTTAGCCTCCTTGATGTCGTGGTAGATCCACTCTTGTACTACCCATATCATCAATATTAATCAAGCAGGACGTAGGGTTTTACATCCATCAAGAGGGCCCGAACCTGGGTAAAACATCGTGTCCCTTGTCTCCTGTTACCATCCGCCTAGACGCACAGTTCGGGACCCCCTACCTGAGATCCGCCGGTTTTGACACCGACATTGGTGCTTTCATTGAGAGTTCCTCTGTGTCGTCACCGATAGGCTCGATGGCTTCTTCAATCAACAACGCTGTCCAGGGTGAGACTTTTCTCCCCGGACAGATCTTCGTATTCGGCGGCTTCGCACTGCGGGCTAATTCACTTAGCCATCTGGAGCAGATCGAAAGCTACGCCCCTGGCCGTCAGGTCAGGTTCGGGAGCCTAAACTTCACGGCCAACATCCGCGGGGACTTGATCTTTGACGGGCTCGAGCCACAGCCAAGCGTGCCACACTGCTATGATGGGCATGATCTAGCTCTGCCGCCGGACAGTGCCTTGGTGGCCGCACAAGAATCTGCTCCGACCCTTAGTCCGGAGCCGATCGCCCAGATCAAGGACCGGTGGTTGGACACCGCCTCGGGGGCTGCAACTTCCACGGCGATGGAGCCGAACACTAACCTTGTCCCTTGCGAAGCTCGTGACTCCGAGGTGCCGGACTCCGGACCTCCCGCGCCCCTGCCAATCGAATCTGATTGGGCGCCGGTTATGGAATTCACCGCCGCGGACATCTTCCAACACTCGCCCTTTGGCGACATCCTAAATTCGCTAAAACATCTCTCGCTATCCGGAGAGACCTGGCCGGACTATGGCCAGGACGGTTGGGATACGGACGACGAAGAAATTCAAAGTCCACCCACCACCCACTTTGTAGCCACTATCGATGATCTAACAGACATGCTAGACTATGACTCCGAGGACATCGACGGTATGGACGACAATGCCGGAGACGTACAAGAACCAGCACCTACAGGGCACTGGAAGACCACCTCGTCATATGACATATACATGGTGGACACCCCAAAAGAGGGGGACGGCGAAGAAGCAGCGAAGGCAGATTCCTCAAAGAAACAGCCAAAGCGTCGACGTCAGCGGCGCCGCTCTAAATCCCGCCACAGCAAGAATGGAGATTCTAGCACAGGAGATAATAACACCCTAGAGAGTGCCGAAGATAATCCCCTCCAGCAGGATTCAGCGCAGGAGGATGCAGAAGCAAGCCCTCACGAGAGGGCGGCGGACGAAGAGGTCGAGGATGATGATTACATACCTCCCTCCGAAGACGAGGCAAGCCTCAACGACGACGAATTCGTCGTGCCCGAGGATCCCGTCGAACAAGAGCGTTTTAAACGCAGGCTTATCTCCACGGCAAATAGCCTAAAGATAAAGCAGCAGCAGCTTCAAGCTGATCAGGACCTGCTGGACGATCGATGGACCGAGGTCCTCGCGGCCGAAGAGTATGAACTCGAACGCCCCTCCAAAAGCTACCCAAGATGCAAGTTGCTCCCCCGATTAGAGGAGGAAACATACATGCCTTCATCGCCAGCGAACAATACGGCCGACCAACCACCCCGTGGCCGAGACAGAGAGGCATCCAGGCCCTCCACCAAGACCGTACCCCGGCATCGCTCCAAAAGTACGAAGCCAAGAGGGAACGCGCCGGACTTGCGAGATATATTGGAGGACAAAGCAAGGCAATCCAGATCCATCTATGGATCACGTGGGCGCCCCACGACCCACGACGAATACCGTCGCGCCAGATACAATAACTCCGGCCGGGCCGAACACAGTAGACAACGCTCTCTCGAGCTACGTCGTGATATTGCCCAATATAGAGGTGCCGCACACCCGCTCTGCTTCACTGACGAAGTAATGGATCATCAAATCCCTGAAGGGTTTAAACCCGTAAACATCGAATCCTACGATGGCACAACAGACCCCATGGTTTGGATCGAGGATTACCTCCTTCACATCCATATGGCCCGCGGCGACGATCTCCACGCCATCAAGTATCTCCCACTCAAGCTTAAAGGACCAGCTCGGCATTGGCTTAACAGCTTGCCCGCAGAGTCAATTGGGTGTTGGGAAGACCTGGAAGCCGCATTCCTCGACAACTTCCAGGGCACATATGTGAGACCACCAGACACCGATGACCTAAGCCATATAATTCAACAGCCAGACGAATCGGCCAGACAATTCTGGACACGGTTCCTTACAAGAAAAATCAAATCGTCGACTGTTCGGTTGCAGAGGCCCTCGCAGCCTTCAAGCATAACATCCGCGACGAGTGGCTAGCCCGGCACCTAGGACAGGAAAAGCCGAAATCCATGGCAGCCCTCACATCATTAATGACCCGCTTCTGTGCGGGAGAGGATAGCTGGCTAGCTCGCAGCAACAACCTCAGTAAAAATTCTCGCAGTCCGAATACCAAGGACCACAATGGCAGGTCGCGTCGAAATAAAAATAAACGCCGCATTAACAGCGACGACAAGGACGATACGACAGTCAACGCCGGATTCCGAGGCTCTAAACCCGGTCAGCGGAAGAAGCCATTCAAAAGAACCACTCCAGGTCCGTCCAACTTGGACCGAATACTCGACCGCTTATGCCAGATACATGGCACCCCTGAAAAGCCAGCTAATCACACCAACAAAGATTGTTGGGTGTTCAAGCAGGCAGGCAAGTTAATTGCCGAAAACAATGACAAAGGGCTGCACAGAGACGACGAGGAAGAGACCCGACCGCCGAACAATAGAGGACAGAAGGGTTTCCCCCCACAAGTGCGGACGGTGAACATGATATACGCGACCCATATACCCAAGAGGGAGCAAAAGCGTGCACTAAGGGACGTATATGCGATGGAGCCAGTCGCCCCTAAGTTCAATCCATGGTCCTCTTGCCCGATCACTTTCGATCGAAGAGATCATCCGACCAGTATCCGCGACGGCGGATTCGCCGCATTGGTTTTAGACCGAATCGTCGATGGATTTCACCTCACGAGAGTCCTGATGGACGGCAGCAGTAGCCTGAACCTACTTTATCAGGATACAGTGTGCAAGATGGGCATAGACCCCTCAAGGATTAAACCTACAAAGACGACTTTCAAAGGCGTCATACCAGGTGTTGAGGCCAATTGTACAGGCTCAGTCACACTAGAAGTGGTCTTCGGATCCCCGGACAATTTCCGGAGCGAGGAGTTAATCTTCGACATAGTCCCATTCCGCAGTGGCTATCACGCCCTGCTCGGACGAACCGCGTTTGCAAAGTTCAACGCGGTACCGCATTACGCATACCTCAAGCTCAAGATGCCAGGCCCTCGCGGAGTCATCACAGTCAATGGAAATACGTAACGCTCCCTCCGAACGGAGGAACACACAGTGGCTCTCACGGCAGAAGTACAGAGCAGCCTTTTAAGGCAATATCCGAGTCCGGCCGTTAAACGGCCAGACACGGCCAAGCGCGCCCGGAGCAACATCAACCAAGACCACCTGGCACGTGCCGAGCACGCGTAGCAATGCGGCCCCAACCCCAGCCCTTGCATAATTGCAAGACCAACCCTCCGCGTACATCATTACGCTCTGGAAATACCATGGGCCCAGGGGAAGGGGCACGACCACAACAGACCCAGAGTGCGGCTCGACCGCACCAGGGGCTCACAAGTGTGTCACTCCTTTTTGTTATTATTTTCTTTCTTTATGTACATAGGACTCCGTTCACCAGAGGCCCTGTCCGGCGATGAACCCGCCGAACTCACAATGCAACAGCCAGGGAAGAAAGAAGACTGCTATAAACAATCAGGTGGTCTCCATTACGAGCATTAAATTTGATTATACCCACCAGTCCGCAGCCCGTCCCTAGAGGGGGACATGTTTGATTAGTCCAATCCCTTGCTTACGGCACTATTTGTATCATTCCGCACTCATAGCAGAACTCTTTAATAAATAATGCAGTGTTTTTGCCTGTTATTGCATTACTTTACACATATGTTCATTAATGACATCTCGCACCCGTATATTATTGGTACGGCCGAATACACCAGGGGCTTATGTTCCCCGCATTATGGTGTGATAAGTCCGAACACTTTCACAAGTGCGGCACCCCGAACTTATAGCATTATATGAATCGGCTCCGAATTATGTCTTGGGTCAATAGTTGGGTTTGCCCGGCTCCCATGTTTTGGTGCCTTACGTTCCGTTCTGTCGGCTAAGGTGGCACTGGGAGAACCACTGCGATTCCGCCCCGGTTGAGCTGGGCGAGCGCCTCAGTGGAGAAAACTAAAACTAACCGGCATGATAAGGCGAGAGGCTGGTCGCTGTTCGAGAGTTCTTTTCGGGTCCTTAAAGACTCACGCCGCTTCGAGCAAAGTTCCGGATAATGTCCGACGAAGGCGTGGATAGCGCCTCGAATTCGGTCTTCCGAATACTAGGGGCTTTGTCGAAATTTAAAATTATAGAATTCTATGGCTAAGTGAGAGTGTTCAAGCATTATAAGTCCGGTTGCCTTGTTCGTTGTGTTGAGCGCCTCCCTAGATGGACCCAAAAATGGGAACAAGAGTGCTCAAGTTATCCCGAACACCCCAGCACTTGCGGCTCGGGGGCTGAAGCCAACGACTTGCCATCTCTCAGATTTTATAAACGGCCGCACAGAAGGTAATATTTTAAATTAAACAAGCGTTGCTTAAAGCGCATATGAACTAAGTTTTAAGCGCACAGGATAATACACAACGAGTTTTTACTCAATAATTACATCTCTGGGGCATTCTTCCGCAATATTGCGGGCACCCTTTAGGACAGTCTTATAATACATCTCGGGCGTACGATACTCCTTGCCCACTGGCGGCGGGTCAGTAAGAAGCTTCTCTGCATCCAGCCTGCCCCAGTGCACCTTTGCGCGGGTAAGGGCCCGACGAGCACCTTCAATACAGGCGGAGCGCTTGATGACATCCACCCAGGGGCACGCATCCACCAGCCGCCGCACGAGGCCGAAGTAGCTCCCAGGCATGGCCTGTCCAGGCCAGAGCCGAACTATAAGGCCCTTCATGGCCTCCTCAGCTACCTTGTGGAGCTCGACCAGCTGCTTCAGCTGGTCGCTTGGGGGCACCGGATGGCCGGCCTCAGCGTACTGAGACCAGAAGACCTTCTCCGTTGAGCTCCCCTCCTCGCCACGGTAGAATGCGGCGGCATCGGATACACTGCACGGCAGATCTGCAAACGCCCCTGGAGAGCTCCGAATGCGGGTAAGTGTCAGGTAGTTTACATTAACATGCTTGCTTTGCATGAAAAATGCCTTACCCACCACTATCTTCTTCACATCTTCAACCTCCTGAAGGGCCTTACGGGCCTCGGCCTTGGCGGACTTGGCACTTTCGAGAGCCGAGGCGAGCTCGGACTCTCGAGTCTTGGAGTCGCGCTCCAAACTCTCATGCTTCTCCATGAGAGCCTGGAGCTCTTGCCGCACTGCCGCCACCTGTGCCTCCTGCTTTTCTCGCTCTACCCGTTCCGCGGCCGCACTGTGTTCGGCCGCGGACACAGCTTCCTTCAGGGCTGCCACCTCGTTCGTGGCCCCTGCAATACATGTATTATCCCTGTTTATTTTATTGCAACCAAAATCCTTTTCTGTAAGGTAAAAATTCAAAGTGGTGTTACTCACCTTCTTTGTCCTCGAGTTGCCTCTTAGCATGGCCAAGCTCTCGCTCGGACCGCTCGAGATCTTGCTTTAATGCACCAACCTCCGCAGTCAGTGCGGCAGAGGTCAGCAGCACAGCCTGCAAACCCATATTGACATAATTTATTAGCAACCTGCGAATATCTTATTAGATCCTCAGTCCAGCTTTTCTTTCCGAACACTGAACCGAGCATCAGGGGCTACTGTCTATGAGGTATTACATTACATAATTTTAACTTCTTACCTCAAAGCCCGTTAGAAGGCTACTGCAGGCTTCGGTCAGCCCGCTCTTGGCGAGCTGAACCTTCTGAATCACCGCACTCATAACAGTGCGGTGTTCATCCTCGATGGAAGCGCCTTTGAGCGCCTCCAGCAAGTTGTCCGGCGCCTCCGGTTGGACGGAGGCCGCCGGCGTCATGGTCTTGCCCTTCCTTCGAAGGGGCCGCCTGCCGGACTATAGAACCACTGCAGGTTCCGGCGTAGAGTCCGGCGCAAAGTCCGGGAGGCTGCCTTGCGGCGCCTTCGGAGCCTCCTCCTGATGGGTCCCTTTCTGGGATCCCACCTCGGCGTCCTCATCGGCGCGGGGGTTGGAGGCAGTCGGAAGGGAATCCACATCCGACGGGGCCAACGACCCGCTCGATGAAGCGGGGAGATCATCGTCGGCCGGACTATGGGCAAAATGCGGCGTTAGAAGGACACCATGTGACTCTAAAGAAATTGCATATCAGGGATCCGGATACTTACGATCTCGCCTGAGGCCTGGCCCTTGAAGGCCACTCCTCGTCGTCAATGTCAGTGTTGGCAGAGCAGTCCGGGGGAATGGTTCTCCCCCTCTTGGACCCTTTGGCCTCCCCTGATGGGGAAGCCTTCCTCTTCCTCTCTCCCCCCTCTGGGAGAGAGTCTTCTTCCTCCTCCTTGTCTTCGGGGGAGGAGTCCGCCTCGTCATCGGACGCCTGATAACGGGAACTCTTTCGAGTGCCCGTGGCCACCTTCTTGGCCTTCTTCTCCGGCACCACATGTGGTGCCGGAACCAGCAGCCCCGCTAGACGGGCACCCACTGGGTCTTCTGGCATGGGAGCCGGGCAGATGAGCTGCTCGGCCTTCTTCATCCATTCCTGTCAAAGGAAAAGGGAAATTGAATCCCTCTTAGAACTAATCTATTTACAATAAGTGTCCCGTAAAGGGGTAGAATCACTTACCTCGTCAGCCGGATGCTGCGAGTCAAATCCGCGATCTTCCATCGCGGATGCGGGAGCGTCGGCGCCCTTAAACAGCACCCTCCAGGCGCCTTCGTACGTTGTATCAAAGAGCCCGCTCAGCGCCTGGTGCTGTTCCGGATTGAACTCCCACAGATTGAATGCCCGTTCTTGGCATGGGAGAATCCGGTGGACGAGCATGATTTGGACCACGTCGACGAGCCTGAGCTTCTTGTTCACCAGCTTCTGGATACAGGCTCGGAGTCCCGTCAGCTCCGTCGAATTACCCCACAGCAAGCCCTTCTCTTTCCAGGAGGTGAGCTGCGTAGGGATACCAGATCTAAACTCGGGGGCTGCCGCCCACGTAGGGTCACGCGGCTCGGTGATGTAGAACCACCCCGATTGCCACCCCTTGACGGAGTCCACGAAGGCCCCTTCGAACCAAAGGACGTTGGGCATCTTGCCCAACATGGGGCCTCCGCACTCCGCCTGTGTGCCCTTCACTACCTTCGGCTTGACGTTGAAGGTCTTGAGCCACAAGCCGAAGTGGGGCCGGGTGCAGAGGAGGGCCTCACACACGACGATGAACGCCGAGATGTTGAGGATGAAGTTCGGCGCTAGATCGTGGAAATCCAGGCCGTAGTAGAACATGGGCCCCCGGACAAAGGGGTGAAGTGGAAAGCCCAGTCCGCGGAGGAAGTGGGGAAGGAAAACGACCCTCTCATGGGGCCCGGGGGTAGGGATGAGCTGCCCCTCGTCAGGCAGCCGGTGCGCGATGTCGCCGGAAAGGTATCCGGCGCTGTGCAGCTTTGTGATGTGCTCCTCCTTAACGGTGGAGGCCAACCATTTGCCTCCCCCTCTGGACATGGTCGGAGAAAGTTGAGACGAGATGCGCGAACTTGGGCGCTGGAGCTTGAGTACGCGGAGGTGGATAAGCAAAGGAGGAAGAAGGCATGGGTGAAAAGGTGAATCCTTATCCCTTATATATAGGCGGGCGAAGACTATGCGTCCCCCACCATCCTGGTAAAACTCGCTTATCTCCCAAGCGCCACCATCAATGGCGCGGTTGGGTTACCCACATCCGTATTGATGAGAATCCCGGAATAAGGGGAACAAGATCTCTGCTTCGACAAGACGTGCCAAGGAAACCGCTTCGCTAAACGTGCTGAGGTGGTATAATAAAAAACGATTCAAGTAAAGGCTTGGTAGTGGTGTGACGTCATGCGGCAAAATACGTCAGCAGATTGAACTTGTGTACATTTTATTCTCTCTACGGTGGAATATGGAATTTATTTTGCAGAGCCGGACACTGTCCTGGTGTTCATGATCTTCTCTGGATTATTCAAAGGAGGAACCCGCCTTGCAATGCCGAACATTATGCGCGCCGGACTTATCGTCATTGAAGCCTGGTTCAGGGGCTACTGGGGGAGTCCTGGACTAGGGGGTGTCCGGACAGCCGGACTATCATCGTCCGCCGGACTCCAAGACTACGAAGATACAAGATTGAAGACTCCGTCCCGTGTCCGGATGGGACTTTCCTTGGCGTGGAAGGCAAGCTTGGCGATACGGATATGTAGATCTCCTACCATTGTAACCGACTCTGTGTAACCCTAGCCCTCTCCGGTGCCTATATAAACCGGAGAGCTTTAGTCCGTAGGACATAACCTCCATTACAACAATCATACCATAGGCTAGCTTCTAGGGTTTAGCCTCCTTGATCTCGTGGTAGATCCACTCTTGTACTACCCATATCATCAATATTAATCAAGCAGGACGTAGGGTTTTACCTCCATCAAGAGGGCCCGATCCTGGGTAAAACATCGTGTCCCTTGTCTCCTGTTACCATCCGCCTAGACGCACAGTTCGGGACCCCCTACCCGAGATCCGCCGGTTTTGACACCGACAACCCCCCCTCTAGACACCTCTTCTCAAGGTCCTACAGTAGCTTCGGTTAATTAATTATACCTCCACCGCACCCCTTTTTAGTTGAATAATGTATGAAATGTAATGAAACCCGGCATGTTTATATGAAATACGACCATGTATGAATGAATTTATTTCGATTAGTTCGAATTCCTGTATCACTGCCATTGGATGAACATGCAAAACAATACGTACTAGCATTATTCCCAGGGTGATCACCTTGTTTGCAGCAGTTTCACATGTACTGCCTCCGGTCTTTCTAGTCTGCATACGAGTTTTGTCTGCAGTCAAAGTATCTCTACTTTGACCAATCTTATACAAAAGAGTATGCAATTTCACAATGTGCAAAGTAAAAAGGAACAGAAGGAGTACAAAGAGTTTGAGCAGCTTTTTAGCTTTTTTGTACATTGCAATCAAACACACAGGCCTGGCAATTCATAGAGAATATTCAAAACAATTGATGATTATGCATCTCAGCGACTCACATGTCAGAGGCAATATTTACTTCACAACTAAAGAATAAAGAAAAAATTGATCGACGCTGCTGACAGCAAATGGCGTCCCTTTCAAAAATATCAAACGCATGTCTTGCTAAAATCAATGAGCAAAATTTGACAAGGTTGTCCCATTCCAAAATATCAAATGCCTACGATTGTGGAATGGGCAGGGTTTGCCATCAGTTCGGACATTGACATGGCACCTCGAGCTAAATAAACCAGCTGTTCTTTTTGTGCAGTTCCACCAAAATCAACCAAATTCGCGCGTAGCTTGTACGATTCGCCCTTATATGTTGCAACGTCTTGAACTTATTGGCACCTCCTTTCTTGTGGTGGAAATGAATGATTCGATGTATTCGTGAACATTTTGTGTAGTTCCCATTGAAGTCAAGCTGAGCACCCCTGTTTGCACAAATACAAAGAAGTGATTAGTGTAAAGCAAACTGTACTGTGAATTGACAGTTTCAACAGGCACATACATGGTCCATGTAGAGCACACTTTTAGAAAAATGGAACTCACCAGAAAGAATCATAGAACAACAATGTACTCGCGCATCACAACAAAAAAATGGAGATTTGTCAGTCCTTCTGAGCTGAAGTTAGTTTGGTGTTGTGGGGAGTAATGTAACCATCCTTCAACTGCTCCTTCTAATGAGAAGATAGACAGGGCTTCTTCATCCTGGCATAATTGGAACTAGTCACTTCACGTACTCCATATTCTTCTTCAGAGGAAGATGAACCTGTTGTGCAAAGACAAGAGGACTACTAAATGCTAGCATCCCTTATTGCTCAAAAAAAGGAAAGGAAATATTTAAAACATCACAGATGAAGCACTTCTCAAGGACAATATCACTTTTTCATGACAGTATCTAAACAGTAGCACAACACCAATAGAGATGACAAAGCTCAATCATATGGATGAAATCAGTGGGTGAGTACCAACCTTTGTCAGGAGGCTTATTGTGTAGAGCATACAGATGAAGCACTTCTCCGGAACCATCTGTTGCTATCTACGGTGGTGGCCATGCTTACTATATACTCCTCGATTAGTTTAATGTTTCCAACATCTTCTTATGCAGTTCCACTAAAATATATGGTATCTTCAAAGAAGATCCCTGTTTGCACAAGTAGAGATAATTACGTATTACATTCAGAGTGGCATCAAATCGGTGGCAAAACAATTGCTCGTTCTAGCCATAGCAATAAATTAAGATGCAAAACTATATCATTACTTGTGTCATCACAGTTCCAGTGCTTCATTATAGCACCGGAGTTGATTTTTATTTTTCTTTCGCTTGTTCTTCCCCTTCATCACTTGGTTCAATAACAGACAAGCTTCGCCTTCAATGTAAGATTTGGCATGTCAATTAGGGAGCACAAGTATAGTACTAAACTTAATTTTCTGATGAAAGTGGCAAAATACAGGCCAACAATTGTGAAATATCCTTATCTTACCTCAATGGGATATTACGGTGCACATACATATTGGAAGTCTTGTCTCCATTTGTGCAGTTCACTAAAATCAAGCAACATTATTGTACAAGCAGCACAACATATGAAAGCACATTGCAGAATCATGTGAAAGAAGGCTAGTACTGACCTCTCATGATGTGGAATTCAAACAACTCACAAGAAGAAGATCTGAACCAAATTCGCCTTAACGGATAGGAAGTAAGATCTCCTCTTGTGCAGTTCCACTAAGATCAAGCAATCAAGCAACGTTGTCGGTGTGACATTTTGGTTGAACTGCACAAAACACTCTTAAAACAAAAGTGTTTTGTGCAGTGCAACAAAAGGTCACAATGGCAACGAGGTGAAGTAGATAACCCTGTTTACACAGAGGTGCAAAGGAAACAATTAGTGGTCAATAACGGTGGATGACACAGAAGCCAACAAAAAGAAGCATCTACCTTATCTAAATGGGAAAGAAAGCAAGACAGTAGCATTTCTCAAACGGTGGCATTGATTAATATTAACATAGACATTATATTAACAATAAAATTCGTTAAACATGTAATTTGCTTTTAACTGTGGCATTGCATCAATTTTCTAGTGGCATTATTAGAGGGTGTTTGTTTACAGGGACATTTTGGTGTAGGGACTAAAAAAATCCGTGTTATTCCCATCTAAACCAAACAGGAGGGACTTTTAGGGACTAAAAGTGGGCATTTGGGACTAAAGAAAGAAGACCCCGAGGGAGTCTTTTTGGGACTTTTTCCAACAGTTGCCCCTGCAGCGCATCGCACCTTGTCTCTATTAGTTCATTACTAGGGGTAACATGGTCTTTTAGCATGTCATTTAATAACCTCTAGTCCATGTTTAGTCCCTGGAACCAAGCAGGTAGGGACTAGGGAGTTTTAAACCAAACAGGGCCTTAGATTAACAACAGCTAATGAGTTGCACGGGACAGTGGATGCACCAGCACCATGTGCATCTACCGATGTACTGTGGTCATGCACAGTCTGTTGCAAAAAAGAACAAACAACCAAGGAGCATATTTGTGTTGGTCCCAGTTTTGTCATCTTTAGACACCTTTCCCTATGTGAGCGCATCAAATCTAGTCCTGCTCAAACTCTCCAGCCTTGTCCCTTCCTTTCCTTTTTGAACTAGTACTTTCACCCCTTCCTTTCCTCTTTGAACCACGTCCTAGATTTATGCGATACAACTTTCCCCACTACTTTCCCCCATTCCTTTCCTCTTTTAACCACGTCCTAGGTTCATGCTATACAACTTTCCCCCTTCATTTCCTCTTTGAACCACGTCCTAGATTCATGCTATATACAACTTTTCCCACTACTTTCCCCCACTCCTTTCCTCTTTGAACCACGTCCTAGATTCATGGTATACATGCAGCTAGGGAAATGCATGTGGAGTAAGTAAATTATACCTTAAGGTTCTTGGGGCGTGGTTCGGTGGGCGACGGGACAGCGGCGAAGAAGAAGGGGTCGGAGGCCCTCCCTCGCCGCCGCTGGGTGGAAAGTGAACAGCTGCGCCGGTAGTCCCTCGCCGACGGCGATAGCGTTAAGCCTGCTTCCCTTCCCGACAGACGGATCCTGCCGGCACTTTGAGCAGCAGTGAGGGGAGAGAGAGGCCAACGAAGTCTTGTTTAGATCTAGAGAGGGCGAGAGAGTGTGAAGAGAGCAACTACAAGCGCTAAGGCTCCAGCAGGAAAGGGCGAGAGAGTGTCAAGAGAGCAACTACAAGCGCTGAGGCTCCAACGTGTATATATATACTGGAGAGAGTGTGAAGCGTGCAAACCCTAGATAACATTTTGACCAGTCAAAGAATCCTCCTGGCACAAATTATGCTCAAGTGTAGTTATCGAACCGGAGACCTCAAGTTTGATGAGCGAACAGGCTAACCAGCTACACAACTCTCCCGTTATGTTCAACGAGAGGAAAATAACCTTTTATACATTCCTGCATTCATGTGACAAGCATGCCGTGTTTTTTTGTGTGTGTGTCGGAGTCATTGGGATTTCAATCATAATTGTGTCATGTGGCTTTGGTGGTAAGACTATCCAGAGTGGTGCATAAATAATGCAGCCTTAGTCACCTTACCTCTCTCCACGTAGTACGTTGGGTCCCACCAGTCAGAGGGTGAAACAAACAAATTAATAAGAAAAATTAAAAGCGCCAGTAGCGGAACGATCCATGCAGTCCCTAGCCCTTGAACCGTGAACCCTGACCAGGCTTCAATTTGCTGGCAACGTTTGAGCTTCCTAATAAATGAAGTTTGCAACTTTTTGACCATCGGATCATTTTGTGCAGTTTCACCAAAATCGAGATGAGCATCCAAGTGGCAAAGAAATTGAAGAAGCGTGATTAGAATAAGATTACTGGGACTAGTTGATGAGACATAAACTCATCACAAATACAGTACATAGAAGCCAGTAGAGGTATGTGCGGGGCAAAGAAGTAGAGAAATACCCACTGGGAGTGATGTGGGCAGCTGGAGCAGTGGTGCAAGCCGGCCGTAAAGGGAGTTGTACCTGAGGGACGTAGCTTAACCTTGAGGAGGGCGGTGGGAGGCGGCAACTGCCCACGTCGCGGCAGTAAGCAAGGGACGAAGGCAACCTCAACGGCTTTGTGAGAGAGAACAGCGGGGACCCCTGATCGGGACGTGCCGACAGTGTGTTTTCACCGTCGGCGACGGCCCCTGCATCTACACTAAGCATCCACCCCTTCCCCAAGCGGACGTGATCCACCGGGATGTTAGAGATGTGGCCACAGTCGTTTTGTGCGAGAGAGTGTGAAGAGAGCAACCCCAACAAGCAACCGTGTAGGCTGGCCCGTCCTGACTATGCATATAGTGGAGCGGTTTCCTTTTCTCTCCATATGAACCTATCATATTGCGTACGTGCCACTAAAGAAAAAAAACTTTATTTATAAATAACCTTGCGCTTGGCATCTCCAAGATATTAACCTTGCGATTGGCTCTTCGCCTCTTCGGGAAGTCGAGCAATAATGGTAGTGCAGTATATATCGTTCTGGCTATATGAGACCGAATGAATTGCTGCACATCCACCACATGGGCGAGAGTCGAGGGGCGAGGGAGAGTGCTACATACGGAGCAAAATGAGTGAATCTACACTCTAAATACGTCTATATACATCAGTGTTTGGAGTATGTACTAGTTGTTCATATTGAAATCTACTAAAGGACATATATATTCCAAACAATATGATATAATCTCTATAACCAAGGTAGTAGGGATGAGGAGTAAACGGAGGGAGTAGTAAATTTTTCTCTTCGTCCTACGAGCCACCGCGCGCATGGGCGAGGGAGCGGGCGTAAGGCGAAGCAAGCTTCACCTCATCCTACCAGCCACCGCGCCCGTGGGCGGGGGAGATGGCGTACTAATCAAGCTTCTCCTCATTCTGCGAGTTGACGGGACAGATCAAAAGTACTCTAGTGTATAGAACCTTGCCTCTAAGGTAGGTCCCACATGGTTTGCCTCTTTTTTTAACATAACACGTCAAGTCGCAATTTGTTTGTTCACCCGTGGTAGACGATCCTCCCTCCACCAAGTGGACAACCAGTACATGTGCCAAATTACCACGTGGGCTGCCTTTTTCATACAGAAATGAGCTCCACCGTGTACCCGCGCGGGTGTGGTTGGGAAAGAGACGGGAGTACGTGAGCCATGCATGCACCTCTTCTCTTCGTGCACGTCCCCTACCTACGTGGGTGTGTGAGAGAGATACAAACCGCTTTC
>NC_041383.1:197209756-197212624 GCF_002162155.2 Triticum dicoccoides
TACCGGAATGTTAGAGGGCACATGTCAAGTTTGTGTGTGGCAGGGAGACATGACTAGAGCGCTTGATGTATCGGTGTGTGTAGGGGGGGAGGGGGTGGGGGGAGGGGTAGGCAGAGGCCTAACTATAGAGGTAGAACGACTCATATATGTGTTGAGAAGGAGAGACCCAGCTATGTCTTGAGGGAAATCGGTCGACATTCATACATAACTGAAGGATGGGAAATATGATGGGACAGAGAGAGAGAGAGGGGAGAGAGAGAGAGGGAGGGAGAGGGAGGGAGAGGGGTAGAGTGCTGGATGGGTGATGGAGTTGCTTCTCGGAGATGGTGGGAGACGCCTACTAGACAAACTGAAGGTGGAACTGCAATGTTATCAATAAGAGTGGGGATGTGTTTCTGTGTGTGCCTGCGCGTGATAGATCTGTCGGGATGCATCCATGGATGATGAAGGGGAACCATGTGTTTGGTAAGCAAACCTAACTAGATCGGTTGATCAATTGTTGTTTGTCGGAGGAAGGGAGAGACACAACTAATGAGGTAGATCGATCGACGTGTGGGTAAAAACGAGTTATAAGGGCCTAGCTAGCTATATGTATAGCGAGAGATCGGTCGGTGTATGTCCATTTGTTAGAGGCAAATAAGGCCCAGCGAGACGGATAGACAGAGAGAATGGAGCTAGGAGGTGGTGCGAGAGGCCCAACTACTAGCTAGATAGGGGGAGGAGTGTGCGGTTGTGAGATCAATGAAAAGAGGGGCGAGAGTTTACACGTGTGTCTGACCGTATGAGAGACACGAGGCAAGGACACATAAAGGAGGAGATTGAAGGTGTGTTTGTATGTTGTAAGAAGGCATCGCTGGAGAGGTTTATCGATCGGTGTGTGTCGGAAAGGAGTTGTGGAGACTCTGGGAGAACGTCCTAAAGAAAAAAATGAATGTGTCCGGTGGATAGAATGCCGAGGGAGGGGGAGGGCGAGGAGGGCGTGTGCATGCACGAGAGAAATTTAGTGGTAGCTAAAAAGGTTAGAGGATTGTGTGGGTGTAAGAGACTAACAAAGATCATAATTTGATATGAAAGCGGATTCATATATTTGAATAGGAGATCATAGTGTTTTAAACATTGCATGCATGAATATAGCGGTGATACACGTGCTGTGCACATGTTATACCATAATGTGATAATGCATGGCGTTTGCAACTCACAGCTAAATGCCGAACAATCTAAACCATACCATACATCAAACAATCTCACATTTTATTTGAATTTGTGATAATGTGTGGCGTTTGCAGCTTATAACTAAATATCGAACAATCTAAACAATACTATATATCGAACATTCTTACATTTTATTTGAATTTGTGGTAATGTGTGGTGTTTGCAACTCACATCTAAATATTTGTAGGCGTAGGGGGCGGGGCACCATACATAATGTGATAAACACATTATACATATGAGACATGGTTTAGATTATGAAGATCTAACTAGAGCTAGAAATGTAATGTGATTTGAAATCAAAATAAAGTGGATTCAAAAAATCTAGTTCGAGTTCATATAGTACACATAGTTCATATGTAACTCGAGACTAATCATGTGGTGTGCTTTGAAGATAATACACAAACGATGGTTTAACTTGACAATAATGATGATTGTTGATCTTATTAAAACTGAGAAACGGATTCAAATGCTTTGACTTCACAACAATCATTACTGTAGATCTTATTCAAATAGAGAAACAGATTCAAATTTAGTTCATATTGAAGCGGTAGTATATATGTTTGGAATGCACTAAAACGTTCATTTGAGTAGTAGGTTGCATGCATTATACACGTAGTGAAATATTTTAATTGAACATAACATGAATTCAAAGTTTTGAATGACATTTGTTGTGCGCATTGATTTGGTACAGTACACGTTAGGCTTGTCTGGAAATTTCAACCCGCGCCTTGTTAGCCCGAAATATTTGAGATATATCTTTGTCTCGTTGTGCTCCGACAACTCCCTCCATCTCAACCCGCGCCTTGCTATTTCGAAATTACAACGCGCATGAAAACTCCCACCTCCTGTGAAATCCCGACATGTGAAATGCCCGTGGTACCCCTGAACCGAAAGAACCGACTCAAATCGGTGAGGGTACTTTTGTAACTTACCCCACATTTCGGACAAGCGCGTCTCTAAGCCATGGTTCCCCACTGCCATCCCATCCGCCCACCCATTTGTACACCGAGGCTGCAAAAACCCGCGACGAAACCCCACACCCTGCTCCGTCCGCCACCCAGCCGGAGCCTCTTCCCCGACAACGTCGTCCACAACAACACCTCGATGTCCCTCATCCACCGTACCGGATGAGGATCTGTCGTCGATCTCATCGTCCCGTCGGTTCAGCCACCCCATCCTCCACCTCCAAGGAGCTGCCCCGATGTTCCCCTCGTCTTTCGCGCCACCTCCATTCCCACACCGCCGTCTTCACCTGCACCATCGGAAGAGCATCATCATCACCGTTTCCTCGGATGAAGTTGTGGCCTAATCGGCGCCACCAAAGAGGTTGTACACTAATCTTTGCATTTTCTTCTTGATTCGATCTCACGGTGCTGCCGGTGCTCAGTCCCGAGCCGACACAGCGCGGCTCCATCCACGGTGGCGTTGCCGGCCACTTCCGTCACGGTGTCACTCCCTCGGTGGCGACGTCCACATCAGTAGGAGCTGTTGCTGCTTTAGCTCTTGCTCTCAGTCCCCTGCCTGGTCTGCTCTTGCTATTGCTCTTGCTCGCGCAGCTGCTCGCGCTCTTGCTCTTGCTTGCGATGCTGCTCCGATTTAGCTACACTTCAGTCGACTGAATTGACTTTTGGGTCAGTCGATTTTTAGGGGGTAGGG